>NC_084626.1:28323847-28411347 GCF_033978795.1 Nerophis ophidion
TGTGGGTTGCAGTGGCCATCGATGCAAGACGCATTGAAGCAGAGTTGACTCTGGTTTATTATTTCAATATCCAAGTTTTCTTGCCAGTCGGTCACGCTAATTTCTAGCGCGCCCTCTCTTCTTGCTCGTCGCAGCGCGCCTTTCAGTATTCGGTGGCTTTGTCTTCCGCGGGGGCTCATCTCTCTCTGGGTCGCTGTCGTCGTCTTCGTTGTCGGGTGGTTCCTCTCCTACTTCTGCCACGATTGTTCCTCCTTCTCCCCTTTTATTGCTGTAGCAGAAGATGCAGTGATTGAGAGAAGGTGTGTCGTTTACGCACCTGTCTCTGATGGCTGCAGTGTCGATCCAAGCGTGCCCTGCCTCTCCGCTCCGCTGCATGCTCCGCCTCCTGTCCTATCCTGCTGTCGGCTTGTCGACTCCGTCTCTCCACAGACAACCTCTGCTCGGAATCCCACGTCAGGGCAAGAAAAAACTCAACCCAATGGGAGGACAATGAGAAACCTTGGAAGGGACCACAGATGTGGGGACCCCCCTCCCTGGGTGATCGGTATACTTGCCAACCTTGAGACCTCCGAATTCGGGAGATGGGTGAAGGGGGGGGGGGGGGGTTATATATATTTATAAGTATTTCTTATATATAAAAAAATCAGTTCATGAATGAGTATGTCCGTTCGCCCAACGTGTCGTCATCGTGTGGGTTGCAGTGACCATCGATGCAAGACGCATTGAAGCAGGGTTGACTCTGGTTTATTATTTCAATATCCAAGTTTTCTTGCCAGTCGGTCGCGCTAATTTCTAGCGCGCCCTCTTCTTGCTCGTCGCGGCGCGCCTTTCGGTATTCGGTGGCTTTGTCTTCCGCGGGGGCTCATCTCTCTCTGGGTCGCTGTCTTCGTTGTCGGGTGGTTCCTCTCCTACTTTTGCCACGATTGTTCCTCCTTCTCCCCTTTTATTGCTGCAGCAGAAGATGCAGTGATTGAGAGAAGGTGTGTCGTTTACGCACCTGTCTCTGATGGCTGCAGTGTCGATCCAAGCGTGCCCTGCCTCTCCGCTCCGCTGCATACTCCGCCTCCTGTCCTATCCTGCTGTCGGCTTGTCGACTCCGTCTCTCCACAGACAACCTCTGCTCGGAATGCCACGTCAGGGCAAGAAAAAACTCAACCCAATGGGATGACAATGAGAAACCTTGGAAGGGACCACAGATGTGGGGACCCCCCTCCCTGGGTGATCGGTATACTTGCCAACCTTGAGACCTCCGAATTCGGGAGATGGGTGAAGGGGGGGGGGGGGGGGGTATATTTATAAGTATTTCTTATATATAAAAAATCTGTTCATGAATGAGTATGTCCGTTCGGCCACCGTGTCGTCATCGTGTGGGTTTCAGTGACCATCGATGCAAGACGCATTGTAGCAGGGTTGACTCTGGTTTATTGTTTCAATATCCAAGTTTTCTTGCCAGTCGGTCGCGCTAATTTCTAGCGTGCCCTCTCTTCTTGCTCGTCGCGGCGCGCCTTTCGGTATTCGGTGGCTTTGTCTTCCGCGGGGGCTCATCTCTCTCTGGGTCGCTGTCGTCGTCTTCGTTGTCGGGTGGTTCCTCTCCTACTTCTGCCACGATTGTTCCTCCTTCTCCCCTTTTATTGCTGCAGCAGAAGATGCAGTGATTGAGAGAAGGTGTGTCGTTTACGCACCTGTCTCTGATGGCTGCAGTGTCGATCCAAGCGTGCCCTGCCTCTCCGCTCCGCCTCCTGTCCTATCCTGCTGTCGGCTTGTCGACTCCGTCTCTCCACAGACAACCTCTGCTCGGAATGCCACATCAGGGCAAGAAAAAACTCAACCCAATGGGATGACAATGAGAAACCTTGGAAGGGACCACAGATGTGGGGACCCCCCTCCCTGGGTGATCGGCGTACTTGCCAACCTTGAGACCTCCGAATTCGGGAGATGGGTGAAGGGGGGGGGTGTACATTTATAAGTATTTCTTATATATAAAAAAATCTGTTCATGAATGAGTATGTCCGTTCGGCCACCGTGTCGTCATCGTGTGGGTTTCAGTGACCATCGATGCAAGACGCATTGAAGCAGGGTTGACTCTGGTTTATTATTTCCATAACCAAGTTTTCTTGCCAGTCGGTCACGCTAATTTCTAGCGCGCCCTCTCTTCTTGCTCGTCGCGGCGCGCCTTTCAGTGGCTGTGTCTTCCGCGAGGGCTCATCTCTCTCTGGGTCGCTGTCGTCGTCTTCGTTGTCGGGTGGTTCCTCTCCTACTTCTGCCACGATTGTTCCTCCTTCAAAAATAATTACTTAGGCCTGATCTATTAGTTATGCAAGATTTGATTTAGTTTATTTATTTACTGTGTATTCATTTTATTTGCATATTCTATTTTTTTATATTAATTTTCATATGTCTTACTTGTATTTTATTCTTTATCTCTACTCATGGTTCTTAGTATTTTACAAATTGTATTATTTTTATTTTCTAACGTTCCTAAGATGAGCCATCTGCCTCAGGGGTTATGGCCAGTGCTTGTGGGGGCGCTTTAGTGTCAAAGTCCTGATGGCCATGGTCTGATGACCTCCTGGTACAGGTGGCTGCTGTGATAGTGTTTACTCACATGTCTCCTCTGTACTCAGCCATGCAATCATTGGTCTATATAGTTGCATTTTTGTGTATGTTGTGTGTGTGTGTGTTTGTGTTTTGTATCAGTGTCTGTGCGTGCGTATGTGATATGGGGGGATATGGGTCATCGGGGTATTTTTTTTAACTTTGCGTCGCATTTCTTTTATACAGTCTTGGTCAAAAGTTTACATACACTTGTGAAGGGCATAATGTCATGACTGTCTTGAGTTTCCAATAATTTCTACAACTCTACTTTTTTGTGATAGAAAGATTGGAGCACAAAAAACATTCATGAAGTTTGGTTCTTTTATGAATTTATAATGGGTCTATTGAAAATGCTACCAAGTATACTTGCCGATTTGTATTGTACCATATGTCCCGGCAAGAAATCTGCGTTCGAAAGACTACGGCTTATTAGTGATTCCTAAAGCCCAAAAAAAGTCTGCGGGTTATAGAGTGTTTTCCGTTCGGGCTCCAGTACTCTGGAATGCCCTCCCGGTAACAGTTCGAGATGCTACCTCAGTAGAAGCATTTAAGTCTCACCTTAAATGTCATTTGTATACTCTAGCCTTTAAATAGACCTCCTTTTCAGACCAGTTGATCTGCCGCTTCTTTTCTTTTTCTCCTCTGCCCCCCCCCCCCCCACACCCCCACACCCCCCCTCCCTTGTGGACGGGGTTTGGTCCGATGACCATGGATGAAGTACTGGCTGTCCAGAGTTGGGACCCAGGATGGACTGCTCGTAAGGACCCAGGATGGACCGCTCGCCTGTGTATCGGTTGGGGACATCTCTACGCTGCTGATCCGACTCCGCTTGGGATTGTTTCCTGTGGACGAGACTCTCGCTGCTGTCTTGGATCCGCTTTGAACTGAACTCTCGCGGCTGTGTTGGAGCCACTATGGATTGAACTTTCACAGTATCATGTTAGACCCGCTTGACATCCATTGCTTTCGGTCCCCTAAAGGGACGGGGGTTGCCCACATTTGAGGTCCTCTCCAAGGTTTCTCATAGTCATCATTGTCACTGGCGTCCCACTGGGTGTGAGTTTTCCCTGCCCACTGGGTGTGAGTTTTCCTTGCCCTTTTGTGGGTTCTTCCAAGGATGTTGTAGTCGTAGTGGTTTGTACAGTACTTTGAGACATTTGTGATTTAGGGCTATATAAATAAACATTGATTGATTGATTGATTGATACATACAGCAATGTTAATATTTGGTTACATGTCCCTTGGCAAGTTTCACTGCAATAAGGCGCTTTTGCTAGCCATTCACAAGCTTCTGGTTGAGCTTTTGACCACTCCTCTTGACAAAATTGGTGCAGGTCAGATACATTTGTGGATTTTCTTCAGCATTGTCCTCACGTTTAAGTCTGGATTTTGGGTAGGCCATTCTAAAACTTTAATTCTTGCCTGACTTAGCTATTACTTTTGACCTATGTTTGGGGTCTTTGTCCTGTTGGAACACCCCAACTGTGCCCAAGACCCAACCTCCGGGCTGAGCATTTTAGGTTGTCCTGAAGAATTTGGAGGTAATCCTCCTTTTTCATTGTCCCATTTACTCTCTGTAAAGCACCAGTTCCATTGGCTGCAAAACAGGCCCAAAACATAATACCACCACCACCATGCTTGACGGTATGAATGGTGTTCATGGGATTAAAGGCCTGACATTTTCTCCTCCAAACATATTGCTGGGTATTGTGGACAAACAGCAACATTTTTATTCCAGAAGGTCTTATATTTGTCCATGTGATGTCAGATGAAACAAAAATTTAACTTTTTCTGAAAAGCGTTTTATATATATATAAAGTTTGATTGATTTATTGATTGATATTGCCAGGGGTCGGCAACGTTTACCACTCAGAGAGCCATTTCGACCCATTTCACAAAGTAAAGAAAACAATGGGAGCCACATAACTCTTTTGAAATTTATAATGAAATAATACTGCATACAGAGTTTTTTTTCTGCTTTGTGCTATGTATAAACCAGGGGTCTCAGACACGCGGCCCGCACGTTATGAAAATGTAATGTTTTGTATTAATGCCGCTTGACAGCGTCACCCCTATCAATCCTCCTAATTTTCCCGGAAACTTCAGAATTTTAAGAGTAATTATTTTCTCGAATGTACGCTGGTGTTCACCCAATGAACAATAATAAGGACGTACATTGATGGCACGATCGCTAGCGCCCTCTACAGTTTGTTCAAATTGTTTGCCAGCCCAAAGAAATGTTTGATGAGGCCATTGCAGACACACTTAAAGGGGAACATTATCACCAGACCTATGCAAGCGGCAATATATACCTTGATGTTGCAGAAAAAAGACCATGTATATTTTTAACCGATTTCCGAACTCTAAATGGGTGAATTTTGGCAAATTAAACGCCTTTTTGTTTATCGGTCTTTTAGCGATGACGTCAGAACGTGACGTCACAGAGGTAACAAACCCGCCATATTCATTTTCACATTACAAACACCGGGTCTCAGCTCTCTTATTTTCCGTTTTTTCGACTATTTTTTGTAACCTTGGAGACATCCTGCCTCGTCGATGTGTTGTCGGAGGGTGTAACAACACTAACAGGGAGGGATTCAAGTTGCACCACTGGCAAGAGATCTTCCGCCAGACCCCCGTTGAATGTACCAGAGTTTCTGCACATTTGACCGGCGATGCTAAGACAGACATGGCACAGAAATGTATGGATAACCTGCAGATGCATTTGCAACGATTAAGTCAACGAAATCACAAAGGTGAGTTTTGTTGATGTTGTTGACTTATGTGCTAATCAGACATATTTGGTCACGGCATGACTGCCAGCTAATCGATGCTAACATACTACGCTAAGCGATGCTAATATGCTATTTACGCTAGCTGTATGTACATTTGGAACTAGATACCCACATTTAATGCGAAACAAACACTTACCAATCGACGGATTTAAGTTGCTCCAGTGTCACAAGATGCAAAAGTCCTGATCGTTTGGTCCGCACATTTTACCGGCGATGCTTATAAGGCAGCCATGCTATGGGCCACTTCATTAGGTACACCCACGCTATGGCCGAATAGCGTCA
This sequence comes from Nerophis ophidion, assembly GCF_033978795.1. Lineage (NCBI taxonomy): Eukaryota > Metazoa > Chordata > Actinopteri > Syngnathiformes > Syngnathidae > Nerophis > Nerophis ophidion. The sequence continues at coordinate 28,329,520 of NC_084626.1, forward strand.
ATAGCTATTCGCTCAATAGCTTCAATTTATTCTTCAATTTCGTTTTCGCTATCTGCCTCCATACCCCGACCATCTGTTTCAATACATGCGTAATCTGTTGAATCGCTTAAGCCGCTGAAATCCGAGTCTGAATCCGAGCTAATGTCGATATATCTTGCTGCGTTGTTTGTATTGGCAGCACTGTATGACGTCACAGGGAAATGGATAGTGGTTTCGAAGATAGCGAAAATAAGGCACTTTAAAGCTTTATTTAGGTATATTCTGGGACTGGTAAAATTTAGAAAAAAACTTCAAAAAAATACAACAAGCCACTGGGAACTGATTTTTATTGTTTTTAACCCTTTTGAAATTGTGATAATGTTCCCCTTTAAGTGACAGCAAGGCCTCCTTATTCAACAGCAACACAGGTCACACTGAGGGTGGCCGTTTAAACAACTTTAGCACTCTTACTAATATGCGCCATATTAGTAACAGTGAACATCCGCATATAGTGCATATAGTAAATAGACTCCCTTTTTAGACCAGTTGATCTGCCGTTTCTTTTCTTTTTCTTCTATGTCCCACTCTCCCGTGTGGAGGGGGTCCGGTCCGATCCGGTGGCCATGTACTGCTCGCCTGTGTATCGGCTGGGGACATCTCTGCGCTGCTGGTCCGCCTACGCTTGGGATGGTTTCCTGCTGGCTCCGCTGTGAACGGGACTCTCGCTGCTGTGTCTTGGATCCTCTTTGGACTGGACCCTCGCGACTGTGTTGTATCCATTGTGGATTGAACTTTCACAGTATCATGTTAGATCCGCTCGACATCCATTGCTTTCCTCCTCTCTAAGGTTCTCATAGTCATCATTGTCACCGACGTCCCACTGGGTGTGAGTTTTCCTTGCCCTTATGTGGGCCTACCGAGGATGTCGTGGTGGTTTGTGCAGCCCTTTGAGACACTAGTGATTTAGGGCTATATAAGTAAACATTGATTGATTGATTGATGTTCATTTCAGGAGAACATCCGCACTATGACACAACATAAACACGACAGAACAAATACCCAGAATCCCATGTATCCCTAACTCTTCCGGGCTACATTATACACCCAGCTACCACCAACCCACCCCCCACCCTCTGTTCTTTGGTACTGTGTTGGTGATTGTTTGCTAAGCTGCTCTGAGCAAATAAAAGCATCTGCATTTCCTGACAGTCAACATTATGCTCGTCGATGCCCAAAGCAGCTATAAATGATACCTTTCACCAACGTCACTATAATACGTTTGCTGTGTTTGCCTTCGTATCTGCAATCAGATTGTGGTTTAAAACAGTGGAAAGTTCTGTAACCTTCCACAATGCTTCATGCCGTGCACATGATGTCACCGACAACATGCGAGCCAACTATGACAACATAATGTCACCATCATGGCGCTTCCTAATCGGGACTACATGGGACTGTGGACTACGTTTGCTGTATTGTATATGAGACCGTAATCTAATTGGTGGTACATGTTGGCATTGTTTACATCCCCTGGCAAGATTGGCTTCCAAGTAAATTGGATCCAGCGCCTCGCCAGTACGTGCTTTCAAGACGGGCATTTGTCTGATGAGTCCACTTACAAAGTTTGTTGTCATCAGAAGGAGACAAAACACAAGTTATCTGTTTGACATGATCTCATAGTCCAGACTGGTGCTCTCATAGGGATGGAGGAATCACAATCTCAGTGGGCATCTTGAGTACAAGGAGGATGCATTCTTTCATCTTTTTCAAGTTTGCTGTCGTGCACTGCAAAAGGTCAGTGTTCAAAAACAAGGGGAAAAAAATACAAAAATTAGGGGTATTTTATTTGAACTAACCACAATTATCTGCCAATTGAACAAGAAAATTCGGCTTGTCAAGACTTTCCAAAACAAGTAAAATTAGCTAACCTCAATGGACCCAACAATGCCTTAAAATATGTATATTCTCACTAATAACAAGTGCACTTTTCTTGGTAGGAAAAAAAAGAGACCTTTTTCAATCCAATCCAATCCACTTTTTTTGTATAGCACATTCAAACAACATAAATGAATCCAAAGTGCTGCACAACAATGTTAAAAACAATATTCAAATATTGTTAGCTCCACCAATGACTGAATAAAAAAATTAAAACAATGTACAAATAATAATAATTAAAAAAATATCATTAAAAAAGATCTTAAAGGGTGCAGCCAATTAAAACAATAAATAGAAATCATCCATCCATCCATCCATTTCTACCGCTTATTCCGTTTCGGGGCGCTGGTGCCTATCTCAGCTACAAAATTAAAAAAACAAAACAAAAACAACGACAAAAAAACACAACACAGAAAACACAAAGGACAACACAACTCACATAGTGTTAAAAGCCAAAGAATAAAAGTGGGTCTTAAGACGAGACTTAAAGGCCTACTGAAATGAGATGTTCTTATTCAAACGGGGATAGCAGGTCCATTCTATGTGTCATACTTGATCATTTCGCCATGTTGCCATATTTTTGCTGAAAGGATTTAGTAGAGAACATCGACGATAAAGTTCGCAACTTTTGGTCGCTAACAGAAAAGCCTTGCCTGTACAGGAAGTAGCAGACGATGACGTCACCTGTTGAGGGCTCCTCACATCCTCACATTGTTTTTAATGGGAGCCTCCAACAAAAACAGCTATTCGGACCGAGAAAACGACAATTTCCCCATTAATATGAGCGAAGATGAAAGATTCGTGTTTGAGGATAGTGATAGCGACAGACTAGATTTAGATGTTTTTAGACACAATTACTAGGATAATTCTGGGAAATCCCTTATCTTTCTGTTGTGTTGCTAGTGTTTTAGTGAATTTAATAGTACCTGATAGTCGGAGGGGTGTGTCCACGGGTGTCTCAAATCCAGTGTCTGATGGAAGTTGACGGCAGCTTTATGGACGGCACAAGCTCAGTTTCTCAGGTAAGTGGCGATTTTTAACACAATTTTCTCACCGAAAACTGCTGGTTGACATTTGGTCGGGATCCATGTTCGCTTGACCGCTCTGATCCATAGGAAGGCTTCACCTCCAGGAATTTTAAACAAGGAATCACCGTGTGTTTGTGTGGCTAAAGGCTAAAGCTTCCCAATCCCCTATTTTTCTACTTTGACTTCTCCATTGTTAATGGAACAAATTGCAAAAGATTCAGCAACACAGATGTCCAAAATACTGTGTAATTATGCGGTTAAAGCAGATGACTTTTAGCTGTGTGTGTGCGCAGCGCTAATATTTCCTAACAGTCCGTGACGTTTTCAACAGAAACTCTGCGGTAAATTTAAAATTGCAATTTAGTAAACTAAACCGGCCGTGTTGGCATGTGTTGCAATGTTAATATTTCATCATTGATATATAAACTATCAGACGGGGTAGGTAGTAGTGGGTTTCAGTAGGCCTTTAAAACACTCCTTTTTGCTCAATATGTTGAAAAATATTCTTAAATTAAGTAAACGCTAGTGCAATTATCTTGATATAATATGTGCTCAGCATTACATTTCTTGAAACCAGCAAACTTATACTAAAAACTAATTCATTGTTCTTAATGGAAAGGCAACAAGGCAATCGCTTGTTACTCTCGGGGTCTCCTTGCAGCTCAGGCAAATCATATTGTCTAAAAATGCATTTTTCCATCGACAACATGACATCATCGCGCCACGTGCGTGCTCTTTCAGTTAATTAGTGCGCATTTCTGCAGCCTGGCCCCCGGCGAAAATTCTTTAAATAGTACATTTGAAGAATTTATCTGAATGTGCATGAACTATCTCTGTTGAAAATAGTTTGAAATTTCACATCCATCCATCCATCCATTTTCTACCGCTTATTCCCTTTTGGGTTCGCGGTGGGCGCTGGCGCCTATCTCAGCTACAATCGGGCGGAAGGCGGGTTACACCCCGGACAAGTCGCCACCTCATCGCAGGAAATTTTACATGTAAATGTTTAAATATTAACTGTGTGTTGACTGTACTGTGCCAACTGTACTACTATAGGAGGACGTACTTTCTATTGTTTATGTCAGGCTTGCCACTGACATTTTGTTTGTGTTTTAGTTTTTCCTCTGTGTGTGTTTAAAAAACTATGACATATAGAACATGCTACACGTTTACCAAACAATCTGTCACTCCTAATCTCTAAATCCCATGAAATCTTATACGTCTAGTCTCTTACGTGAATGAGCTAAATAATATTATTTGATATTTTACGGTAACGTGTTAATAATTTCACACATAAGTCGCTCCTGAGCATAAGTCGCACCCCCGGCCAAACTATGAAAAAAACTGTGACTTGTAGTCCGAAAAATACGGTACTTTTTTGGTAAAGTAATGGGTTATGGTAAAGGGTTTATACTTGTATAGCGCTTTTTTACCTTTAAGGTACTCAAAGCGCTTTGACACTATTTCTACATTCACCCATCCACACATATATTCACACACTGATGGCGGGAGCTGCCATGCAAGGCCCTAACCAGGACCCATCAGGAGCAAGGGTGAAGTGTCTTGCTCAAGAACACAACGGACATGGCTGCGTTGGTAGAAGCTGGGGATCGAACCAGGAACTCTCAGGTTGCTGGCATGTCCCCCCTCCCAACTTCGCCACGCCGTATTGAGTAACTATAATTAATTACTTTTTAAGAGTAATTTTCAGAACACTGCCAATAACTCTTGGGTGACGGCGCCCAAGACGGTTGAAATCAGCTGAGTCGAAAACAGACCCAAAATCGTCTGAACACAAACCTATTTCCATTTGAGTTGGGAAATTCTGTTAGATTGAATATAAACAGAATACAATGATTTGCAAATCCTTTTCAACCCATTTTCAATTGAATGCACTATAAAGACAACATATTTGATGTTCAAACTTATAAACTTTATTTATTTTTTGCAAATAATAATTAACTTAGAATTTTATGCCTGCAACACATGCCAAAGTAGTTGGGAAAGGGCATGTTCACCACTGTGTTACATCACCTTTCCTTTTAACAACACTCAATAAACGTTTGGGAACTGAGGAAACTAATTGTTGAAGCTTTGAAAGTGGGATTCTTTCCCATTCTTGTTTTATGTAGAGCTTGAGGTTTTTGTACAAACCCCGTTTCCATATGAGTTGTGAAATTGTACAAACTGTAAAACATTCGCATAAACCCCACACATAGTTTTGAGTCAACAACTTAACTACCATCTCCCCTATTTACATACAACCTTTGTTTCAATCCACTTCAGTTTAGCACTTTATTCGCTCCATCCGTTATGTGTTTTTTGTCTATTGGTTTCCTTGCATGTGCACGCACCACATTTATCCCCAGGAGCTTGGAACGCTCCACACTCTGTTGCCCACTGACACTAATCCACACTGAAAGTCTACAGCCACTACACGAAACCAGCGGCTAAACACAAGAGGCTTTTTAAATCTTTACGTGCAACCATTTTTTTCCCCTCGCTGAATGGACATTCTTAAGAACCCTGTAATAGCTTTTATTGCATGCATCGTTTATGTCCAGAGCAACTTTGCAGCAAAGGAAAACAAAGTTTCAATACTGTACTTCCGAGCAACTTTCTTCTGGATGTTGTTGACAAACAATCTCCTTGTCACTGTATGAAATGTGGGACTGCTGAGCAAAAACTCAAGGGTCAAAGAGCAGATCCATGATTTGTGTCTTCCCAGTCTGCTTTGAAGAGACCTCTTCCTCCCCAGCAGTTTTGAACCCAACCCCATGCAACTTTCAACAAAAACATCCCCAGCAGTCATCATTATGTCAGGACATAAGAGGGGCATTGACAAGAATCGGGTTCCAATAATGAGAGTTTATTCCTCAACAGGTCTTTGAACAATATTATTTAGCTGAAAAGTATTATATGGACAGTGTACAAGCCAATATAAAGTGCATCAATTACAGTGGTATCTAATTTTTTGTTAGTAGTCCGTTATAAGGTAAAACAAAATACATGTTTTCATTAGAAATCATTTAAATGTCTTGTTTTACTACCAATGTGTCAGTAGTTGTACCTGGGTCTTGCCCTGGCTCTGGTTTCCTCTGATCTGCTCTCTCCTTACTATTGTGTCTAGTCCAGGTGTGTTCAGTTGTCTATTGTTACAAATGTTCCCCAAATTTTTAGATTCGGGGGGTGCATTGGGGTAAAAAAAAAAAGTGTATATATATATATATATATATATATATATATATATATATATATATTACAAGCGCAATGACGTCACATTATCGATGGGAAAATGCATTTTTAGACAATATGCTAGTAGACACCAAGAGCAACAAGCGGTAGAAAATGGATTACAAAGGACAGATTTAAAATACATTAAAAAAAAGTATATATATATATATATATGTGTGTGTGTGTGTGTGTGTGTGTGTGTGGGGGGGGGGGGGGAAATTCACAAGACTACTTCATCTCTACAGAACTGTTTCATGAGGGGTTCCCTCAATCGTCAGGAGATTTTTTTCTTGAGGGAACCCCTCATGAAACAGTTCTGTAGAGATGAAGTAGTCTTGTGAATTTTCCCACACATACATATTGCGCTCTACCACGGTATCGAGCACTATTCTCTGGATAATCCAATCAATCAATCCAATCAACAATATATGCCACGCCATATATATATATATATATATATATATATACACACACGTCGTGGTGCAGTGGAAGAGTGGCCGTGCGCAGCCCGAGGGTCCCTGGTTCAATCCCCACCTAGTACCAACCTCGTCACGTCCGTTGTGTCCTTGAGCAAGACACTTCACCCTTGCTCCTGATGGGGATATATATATATATATATATATATATATATATATATATATATATATATACTGTATATATATATATATATACATATATATATATATATATGTATGTATATGTATATATATATATTAGGGTGTGGGGAAAAATCGATTTGAATACGAATCAAACCAAATACGTTGTGCGATTCAGAATCGATTCTCATTTATCATTTTTTAAAAATCGATTTTTACATTTTTTTTTTTTTTTTTATCAATCCAACAAACCACTACACAGCAATACCATAAAAATGCAATCCAATTCCAAACCTGACCCAGCAAAACTCAGAACTGCAATAAACAGAGCAATTGAGAGGAGACACAAACACTACACAGAACAAACCAAAAGTAGTGAAACAAAAATGAATATTATCAACAACAGTATCAATATTAGTTATAATTTCAGCATAGCGGTGATTAAAAATCCCTCACTGACATTATCATTAGATATTTATAAAAAAAAAAAAGAACAATAGTGTCACAGTGGCTTACACTTGCATCACATCTCATAAGCTTGACAACGCACTGTGTCCAATGTTTTCACAAAGATAAAATAAGTCATATTTTTGGTTCGTTTAATTGTTAAAACACATTTACATTATTGCAATCAGTTGATAAAACATTGTCCTTTACAATTATAAAAGCTTTTTTAAAAAAAAAAATCTACTACTCTGCTTGCATGTCAGCAGACTGGGGTAGATCCTGCTGAAATCCTATGTATTGAATGAATGCAGAATCGTTTTGAATCGGAAAAATATCGTTTTTGAATCGAGAATCGAATCAAAAAAATCGATATAATATCGAATCGTGTCCCTAAGAATCGATATTGAATCGAATCGTGGGACACCCAAAGATTTGCAGCCCTAATATATATTTATATTAAAAAAAATTAAAACCTTTTTTTTTCTAAACTTGGGACTTCCCGCAGGCCGGATTTTGGACGGTTGGCGGGCCGTATTTGGCTCGCAGACCCTAGTTTGGGGACCCCTACAAACTATGCTCGGAGACACCAAGAGTAATATACTGACACCCAACACCTGGATTCCCATAACGCATTGCTTCCAAACTACAGCAAGTAGTAATGTCCAAAAACATAACAGAGACAAAGCAGAAAAACGAAGAAGAGACAATGGCAACGGCAAGTAAGAAGTATGCTTGCAAGTTCTAAAATGATTGGAAAAAAATAATTTTAGTTCATCCAGGACAGCTCGAAGGGGAAAGGGTATGTTGTCCGCAAATTTTCTAGATTATTAAACTATTAAACACAGTGGCCGAACGGATATACTCATGCATGGACAGATTCTATATATATATATATATATATATATATATATATATATATATATATATATATATATATATATATATATATATATATATATATATATCAATAAATCTTGAAATACTTGAAAAATATATACACCTAAGCTTTAACCCCCCCCCACCCACCCAATTTCCCGAATTCTGACATCTCAAGGTTGCCAAGTATGGAATAAAGAAAGATTTTAGCATCAAAGGATTAACATTGAACACACACAAAAGTACTGAAATTAGTACCGATATCGATTCCCAGGCACAAGAAAATGGTACCGTATCGATTCAAATGTAAAAGGTACCCATCCCTAACGGCAACTAAGATGGCATATGAAAAGTGTCATATTCGTATATGTTTTGAACAAAGGTGACCAATGTTTGTTTGAATTGTTTTCTTGCATTTTTCATTTCCTTGGGTTCGTCTCCTTCCTTTCTCCCAAACCAATTGCTTTCTGTCCTTCCCACTCTCTTTTTTGCCTGCAAATTTCATTCGTCCCTTTTCACCTTCCTCTCTGGTGGAGCAATGCTGACGCCAGAGGGGCGGTAGTGGGGGGGTTAACTCTGCACCAAGGATCACTTGAAAACAGATAGAACTTGAATTTGCTTTTCAACTAAGGGTACCTTTAGTTTAGGGTCTTTCAGGACTGCCAATCAGTCTTCATTGACGGCACCCAACAAAGTATATAATTTAGTAATTGTGTTTATTATTAATGTATAGTGGAACCTTATAGGTCTTAGGACACCGGTCTGATATGGTCAGTTACGTGGCGCGGAAGTTAGGGTGGTGCCAGTGGACTTGAGGGTTTCCAGGTTCGATTCTTTCCGTCATCCAAGTTACTGGTGTTTGCTCCCAGTTCAGCTCACATTGGTGTATGAAGGTGAATGAGTGTTTGGTGGTGGTCGGAGGAGCCGTAGGTGCAACTTGATATCCGCGTTTCCGTCAGTCTACCCCAGCACAGCTTTGGCTCCAAACGTAGCTTACCACCATAAACCTGTATTTGTGTAGTGAATGAATAATGGTCTGTGATGAGGTGGCGACTTGTCCAGGGTGTACCCCGCCTACCGCCCTAATGCAGCTGAGATAGGCTCCAGCACCCCCCGCAATCCTGAAAGGAACAAGCAGTAGGAAATGGATGGATGGATGGATGAATAATGGGGTTCTTGCTTCTCTGTGAAGAGCTTTGTTCTGATTGATTTATTGAAACTTGTATTACAGTAGTAGATTGCACAGTACAGTACATATTCCGTACAATCGACTACTAAATGGTAACCACCCAATAAGTTTTTCAACTTCTTTAAGTCGGGGTCCACGTAAATCAGGGGTCACCAACCTTTTTGAAACCAAGAGCTACTTCTTGGGTACTGATTAATGCGAAGGGCTACCAGTTTGATACACACTTCAATAAATTGCCAAAAATAGCCAATTTGCTCAATTTACCTTTAATAAATAATTCTATATATATAAAAAAATGGGCATTTCTGTCTGTCATTCCATCGTAAATTGTTTTTTCCTTTTATGGAAAGTTTTTTTTTAGAGAATAAATTATGAAAAAAACACTTAATTGAACGGTTTGAAAGAGGAGAAAACACGAAAAAAAATGAAAATAAAATTTTTGTAACATAGTTTATCTTCGATTTCGACTCTTTCTAATTCAAAATTCAACCGAAAAAAAATGAATAGAAAAACTAGCTAATTTGAATCTTTTAGAAAAAAATAAAAAAATAATTCATGGAACATCATTAGTCCCTTTTTCCCCGATTAATATTAATTTTAGAATTTTGATGACATGTTTTAAATAGGTTAAAATCCAATCTGCACTTTGTTATAATATATAAAAAAATTGGACCAAGCTATATATCTAACAAAGACAAATCATTATTTCTTCTAGATTTTCCAGAACAAACATTTTAAAAGAAATGCAAAAGACTTTGAAATAAGATTTTAATTTGATTCTACAGATTTTCTAGATTTGCCAGAATAATTTTTTTGTATTTTAATCATAAGTTTGCAAAAATATTTCCCAAATATTCTTCGTCGAAAAAACAGAAGCTAACATGAAGAATTAAATTTAAAAAAAATTGTTTTTCTTCATAAAAATAATAGAAAAATACTTGAACATTGATTTAAATTATCAGGAAAGAAGAGGAAGGAATTTAAAAGGTAAAAAGGTATATGTGTTTAAAAATCCTAAAATCATTTTTAAGGTTGTATTTTTTCTCTAAAATTGTGTTTCTGAAAGTTATAAGAAGCAAAGTAAAAAAAAACAAACATGAATTCATTTAAACAAGTGAAGACCAAGTCTTTAAAATATTTTCTTGGATTTTCAAATTCTATTTGAGTTTTGTCTCTCTTAGAATTAAAAATGTTGAGAAAAGCGAGACCAGCTTGCTAGTAAATAAACAAAATTTAAAAAATAGAGGCAGCTCATTGGTAAGTGCTGCTATTTGAGCTATTTTTAGAACAGGCCAACGAGCGACTCATCTGGTCCTTACGGGCGACCTGGTGCCATTCATGGTAATTAATTCATTCATGTGTTAGGATCCGTTGCCCGGATCATGTTTTGTTCTGTTAGTTTGACTGCCTCAGTTATGTTTTCAGCACTTTTTGGTTTGTGTTTTGGTTTCCATGGTTGCTGATTAGTTTCACCTGCCTCTGATTAGTGTTCGGGACGCTCACCTGCTCCTGGTAGCTAATCAGAGGCCTACATATTCCAGTCTTTCGCCGCACACTGTCTTATTTGCTTCCATCCAACAGTTACGACGTTTATACCTACAATTCCAGAGCTAAGCTTTGCTTTTGTGTGCCTGTTTTTATTGCAAGCCTTCACACTCGTCATTTGCTTAGTTTAGCTTCTGGTGCGATTGGCGCATTATTCTTTTTGTAGTTTTTGCATGTTTCATAGACAATAAATCATTGTCTCACCTGCGACTTGCCTTTGGAGTTTCCTGCAGCATCTAGGGAGAACAACCCGCGTATCATCATTACACCACGTCGTTACATTTTTAGTGTCTAGAAAAGTGCTATATGAATATGATCCATCATTATAATTATTAGGAATGCATACTTACTGTTACACTTGAGTGTGTGACATCATTCCTGTTGTTGATCCAACAGGAAAATGCAGAAAAATATGAGTTGAGGCAGATGGTGGTCTGCCGCACCTTCAACTGGACGTACTTACTGTGAATATAAAACTGACTATTAACTCAATACTTTACCATCCATGAACATACCTCCATATCATATTGTTGAGGGAATCCATCTCGAAAGAGTCCACTTGTCTTTTGTCTGTATCCAGATCTCTGCTTTAGGACTAAGATGCAGAGTATGGATTAATTCGGCAGGCTTTTATTTTGAAAGCTTCCTTTCACTTCCAGAGTCAAGGCAATTCAATATAGGCTATAACTATACTAGTCGGCAATAACAGTTCCACAAAAAGAAACAACCGAAAATCAGTCCGAATGGATATTCTGTGAAATGTATTATAAACAAAAAACGCTCCAACAGGAGGGAGAAACAATGGCTATGAAACTTCTACACTGTCTCTAATCTTAAAAAAAAAATAAGGTTAACAAAAAATGTCACTCCAAAAAATTGAGGAAAATGAAGAACCGTAAGAAAAACTGAAAACTCACCACTTTAACTGTAAAACTACAGGACTGTCTCAGAAAATTAGAATATTGTGATAAAGTCCTTTATTTTCTGTATTGCAACCAAAAACATGAAAACGTCATAAATTCTGGATTAATAACAAATCAAATGAAATATTGCAAGCCTTTTATTATTTTAATATTGCTGATTATGGCATGGCTTCACGGTGGCAGAGGGGTTAGTGCGTCTGCCTCACAATACGAAGGTCCTGCAGTCCTGGGTTCAATCCCAGGCTCGAGATCTTTCTGTGTGGAGTTTGCATGTTCTCCCCGTGAATGCGTGGGTTCCCTCCGGGTACTCCGGCTTCCTCCCACCTCCAAAGACATGCACCTGGGGATAGGTTGATTGGCAACACTAAATTGGCCCTAGTGTGTGAATGTTGTCTGTCTATCTGTGTTGGCCCTGCGATGAGGTGGCGACTTGTCCAGGGCGTACCCCGCCTTCTGCCCGATTGTAGCTGAGATAGGCGCCAGCGCCCCCCGTGACCCCAAAAGGAAATAAGCGGTAGAAAATGGATGGATGGATGATTATGGCATACAGCTTAAGAAACCACCAAAATCCTATTTCAAACATTTTTAATATTTCCTCAGACCAACTTAAAAAAAAGATTTATAATAGCAAAACAAAATCTAACATTAGAAAATGTCAATTAATGCACTCAGTACTTGGTTGGGAATCCTTTTGCATGGATTACTGAATCAATGCGGCATGGCATGGAGGCAATCGGCCTGTGGCATTGCTGAGGTGTTATGGATGCCCAGGATGCTTCAACAGCGGCCTTTAGCTCATTTGCATTATTGGGTCTGGTGTCTTTCAGCTTCTTCTTCACAATAACCCACAAACTCTCTATGAGGTTCAGGTCAGGGGAGTTGACAGGCCAATGGAGGACAGTAATGCCATGGTCAGTACACCAGTTACTGCTGGTTTTGGCACTGTGAGCAGGTGCCAGATCATGCTGGAAAATTATATCATCATCTCCACAGAGCTTTTCAACAGATACAACTTCAATAGCCGTATTCCCATGGGCAAGCCAATCCTGAACTCTAGACAACGGAAGTTCCCTCAGTCAGCAATGGTTTGGGGAGCCATGTCAGCTGCTGGTTTTGGTCCACTGTGTTTCATCAAGTCCAGAGTCAATGCAGCTACGTACATGCTTCCAACTGTTGTAAGGCTCTATGGAGATGATGATTTAATTTTCCAGCATGATCTGGCACCTGCTCACAGTGCCAAAACCAGCAGTAACTGGTGTACTGACCATGGCATTACTGTCCTCCATTGGCCTGCCAACTCTCCTGACCTAAACCCCATAGAGAATTTGTGGGGCATTGTGAAGAAGAAGCTGAAAGACACCAGACCCAATAATGCAAATGAGCTAAAGGCCGCTATTGAAGCATCCTGGGCATCCATACAGTAACACCTCAGCAATGCCACAGGCCGATTGCGTCCATGCCACGCCGCATTGATGCAGTAATCCGTGCAAAAGGATTCCCAACCAAATACTGAGTGCATTAATTGACATTTTCAAATGTTTGATTAAGTTTTGCTGTTATAAATCTTTTTTTTTTTACATGGTCTGAGGAAATATTCAATTTTTTTGAGATTTCTTAAGCTGTATGCCATAATCAGCAATAATAAAATAATAAAAGGCTTGCAATATTTCAGTTGATGTGTAATGAATCCAGAATGTATGACATTTTCATGTTTTTAGTTGGATTACGGAAAATAAAGGACTTCATCACAATATTCAAATTTTCTGAAACAGTCGTGTAAATAACACAAAATCAATTCGCTGAGGAGGAGAAAAAGAAAACTCAAAATATCAAGGAAGGAATTCAGGAGCAAGGTATTCAAACAGGAGACGAGGCAAGGCATGGACAGGAGGCTAGAGAGGCTCGAATAAATGAGACAATCTGGCACAGAACAAAGGGAGGTGTGGGCTTATAAGACACATGGTGATGACACAAAAGGAAAGGCATGTGACCTGAAACGAGAGAAGTTACTTTTCAAACTAAAACATGCGATTCACAAGACAGAAGAAACAAAGACAAGACATCCCTCACCGCGATGTGACACAGGGTTGTAAAAATGTAACGGTTTATCGTCCGGAAAATACGGTGGTTTACCGTTTGTTGTCACAATTTTAAGTTTTGCAGACAAATATTAGACTGTAGAGATGTGCGGTTTGCGGTCTCATCCGCGGAGTCCGCGGATAAACCGCGGGTCGGGCGGTTGACATGACGAAAAAATAGATTTTAATTAGATTCGGGCGGGTGGCGGTTGAACCATCCGGAAATATTTGATATACATTGTTCTATGATCGGTATCCTTTGCCATTCAAAGAGCCATTTAAGACCCGTGTCATAAAGCGAAGAAGACAATAAGAGAAGCTATTATTCTCCTGAGTCACCCAGATAATTAGTATTAGGGCGTGCTATGAAGCCATCGGCTTTGTCGCCTACTACAACATGTACGATCTGCTTGTCAGTCCCCCCCGTGCGTCGGTAAGGTGGGCGGGGTTGGGGGCGCGAGGGTGTAAAATATATTCAGGAATTGTCACGGATACAAAGGATTCTGGGTATTTGTTGTGTTGCGTTTATGTTGTGTTACTGTGAGGATGTTCTCCCGAAATGTGTTTGTCAATCTTGTTGGGTGTGGCTTCACAGCGTGGCGCATATTAGGAAGTGTTAAAGTTGTTTATATCACAACCATCAGTGTACTCTGTATCACCCAGTATGCCTTTCAATCTTGTACGTGTGATTGCGGAAGCTGCACACATGTTGCCGGGCTAACAATCGGTTCGTACATGTTGTTGAAGGTGTCTAAGGCAATGGCTTCACAGCACGCACATATTCTTGTCATCATGATGAATGGTATTGGATAGTCGCGGGAACGTTAGTGGCTCCAATTGTCATCATTACTCGGTGAAACAGGTTTAAATAGCTCTGTGAGTGGTAAAGGCGGACAACCTCTGATGTATCTCAGCGGGCGGGTACGGTCCTGATAAAGTGTTGGTTCGGGTGGACGGCGGGTGGATGATGACTTTGGTGATGCGGATGCGGATGATATAATTGCCTATCCACGCATCTCTATTAGACTGTGGGTGCCGAGGGTGCTTAAAATAATGTTATTTTCATGAAATAAAATCTTGATCAAAGCACAAAACATTGCCAAGCCACACTGTGGAAATAATCATACCCTGTAGCATTTTAACAATCTCGATTTTTTTTCCGCGCCACTGAACATGTCCGCCTTTCAGAAAGGTCAAGTGTTATCTCGATGCACACATGTCAATCTTTTTCAACAGCAGCAGCCAGACACACCTGCATGTCTGTCAGAGCTTTGACCTGCAACCAGACTTTCATTATGCACACAAAGACATGCTTTGTCTTGGTGCACCGACAGACTCACAACAAACAATTTGATTCATTGTGTTCAACTCCACTCATTATCCACTTCCATCATTCCAAATATCATTTTCAAAATAACTTTGGTCAAAGTGAAAATTCATTTGTTATTACAGGAAACAGCAGTCCTGTTGAGGGTTCGCTACAAAATTTTGGCTGCTGATCCCTCCTTAAACCCAATACAACACACACACACACACACACTTTGAAAAATTCAAAAACCGAAATGAGTTTTTTTTGTGTGTTTTTTAAAATAGACTGTTTCAACCAAATCAATGCAATCAATTTGTAAACATATCGTGTGTGTGTGTGTGTGTGTGATGGTTGTAACATATCGAGAACATATATAGACCCAACAACGTCGGAAATGTGTCCCGTGAAAAACCGTCCGACCGGAACTCTCTAAAGTTCCTTGGGTGAATAATGTAAACTCACTACACCGGGTTGTTTTAGCGCTTTCATGGCGAGTTTACTGACAAATATAGGTAAGAACTAAATATGCCCGATAATGGCTTTTTTGACGATATTGTCCAACTCTTAAGTACCGATTCCGATATCAACCGATACCGATATATACAGTCGTAGAATTGACACATTATTATGCCTAATTTTGTTGTGATGCTCCGCTGGATGCATTAAACAATGTAACAAGGTTTTCCAAAATAAATCAACTCAAGTTATGTAAAAAAATACCAGCATGGCACTGCCATATTTATTATTGAAGTCACAAAGTGCATTATTTTTTTTAACATGCCTCAAAACAGCAGCTTGGAATTTAGGACATGCTCTCCCTGAGAGAGCATGAGGAGGTTGAGGTGGGCGGGGTTTGGGGGAAGGGGTAGCGGTGGGTGTATATTGCAGCGTCCCGGAAGAGTTAGTGCTGCAACGGGTTCTGGGTATTTGTTCTGTTGTGTATATATTGTGTTACGATTCGGATGTTCTCCCGAAACAGGTTTGTCATTCTTGTTTGGTGTGGGGTCACAGTATGGCGCATATTTGTAGCAGTGTTAAAGTTGTTTATACGGCCACCATCAGTGCGACCTGTATGGCTGTTGACCAAGTATGACAGGACAGGACTTATAAAAAATATTAAAGGCCTACTGAAATGAGATTTTCTTATTCAAACAGCGATAGCTGGTACATTCTATGTGTCATACTTGATCATTTTGCAATATTGCCATATTTTTGCTGAAAGGATTTAATAGAGAACATCCACGATAAAGTTCGCAACTTTTGGTCGCTAATAAAAAAGCCTTGCCTGTACCGGAAGTAGCAGACGATGTGCGCGTGACGTCACGGGTTGTAGAGCTCCTCACATCCTCACATTTACAATCATAGCCAGCAGCAGCTAGAGCTATTCGGACCAAGAATTTTATTAATTTGAGTGAGGATGAAAGATTTGTGGATGAGGAAATTTAGAGTGAAGGACTAGAAGAAAAAAAAAAGGGGGAAAAAAATAGGCGATTGTGTCACGATCCGCTACTCGGATCGTTTATTGTTTCGTCTATTATGTTTTTGATCATGCTTGGACTCTGCCGATCCCTGGTTTTGTGCACCTCCTGCTTTATCTCGTTTCCATGGTTTTGTCATTTGTTCACCTGCTCTGGCGTGAGGCGCACCTGTGTTCTAATTATTGTTTGCGTATACAAGCCTGCATTCTACCTTAGTTCGTCCTTGGTCCATTGTTTGCTAAATGCAACAGTCACGTAAGTTCCCATGCTTTAGAGATTCCTTTGTGCTGAGTTCCGCCTTAGCTTCGTGTGGCGCTCGGCACGTCTTTTCTTTGTACTTTTGTCTCCTGCTAAGTTTTAGCTTTAGCTTCCCGTGCGTAGGCACGCGCTTTATTTTTCCATTTTGTGTCAGTTTTATTTTTATTTTTATATTAAAATCAAGCTCTTACCTACACTCCTGCCTGTCTGGTCTATGTGCATCCAAGAGGTGGCGACTCCGCGCAACAAGTGTGCCTCTACCGTGACAGATTGCAGTGGTAGCGATTCAGATGTTTTTAGACACATTTACTAGGATCATTCTGGAAAATCCCTTATCTGCTATTGTGTTGCTAGTGTTTTAGTGAGATTAAATAGTACCTGAAAGTCGGAGGGGTGTGGCCACGGGTGTGTTGAGGCCAGAGTCTCTGAGGGAAGTCACGGCAGCTGCAGCAGGACGGAAGCTCCGCTTATGTCTCCGGTAAGAGGCGACTTACTACCACAATTTTCTCACCGAAAACTGCCGGTTGACATGTAGTCGGGATCCATGTTGGCTTGACCGCTCTGATCCATAGTAAAGCTTCATCTTCGGGAATTTTAAACAAGGAAACACCGGCTGTGTTTTTGTGGCTAAAGGCTAAAAGCTTCCCGACTCCATCTTTCTACTTTGACTTCTCCATTATTAATTGAAGAAATTGCAAAAGATTCAGCAACACAGATGTCCAGAATACTGTGTAATAGGGCTGGGCGTATCGATACGAAGTATCGATAGTATCGATACTTGGTGAGTATCGGTATCGTATCGATACTGGCGTGATGGTATCGATACTTCACCAAATTAAGCGAATCACTCCGATTAAAAAAAAATGTGAGCGCAGCGCTCTTCACCACTCCACCCCAAAATAAAATCAAATAAATACAATTAACATGACGCTTGGTGCGTTCGCGCACACACATCAGTATAATTCGCTCCGAGGTACACTCGGACACGCACACACACACACGCGTGCGTTTCCAGTGCGACTTAATGTCTTGGTTGTAAACTGTAAAGTATTTTTTTGCACTAAAATAACGATAAGAATTTCTCAGTTCTTTTGTTTTGTGTTCATTTTTGCAACTGTTTAATAACTAGTGTTTTCTTTTTTATTTAAAGGGGAACATTATCACCAGACCTATGTAAGCGTCAATATATACCTTGATGGTGCAGAAAAAAGACCATATATTTTTTTAACCGATTTCCGAACTCTAAATGGGTGAATTTTGGCGGATTAAACGCCTTTCTGTTTATCGCTCTGGAGGCGATAATGTCAGAATGTGATGTCGCCGAGTTAACACAGCCGCCATTTTCATTTTCAACCATTGTAAACATTGGGTCTCAGCTCTGTTATTTTCCGTTTTTTCGACTATTTTTTGGAACCTTGGAGACATCATGCCTCATCGGTGTGTTGTCGGAGGGTGTAACAACACTAACAGGGAGGGATTCAAGTTGCACCACTGGCCCGAAGATGCCAAAGTGTCTGCCGCCAGACCCCCATTGAATGTGCCAGAGTGTCTCCACATTTGACCGGCGATGACAGACATGGTACAGAGATGTATGGATAACCTGCAGATGCATTTGCAACGATAAATTCAACGAAATCACAAAGGTGAGTTTTGTTGATGTGGACTTATTTGCTAATCAGACATATTTGGTCGCGGCGTGACTGCTGGTTAATCGACGCTAACATGCTATGCTAATCGACGCTAACATGCTATTTACCGGCGGTGCTAAAGCAGACATGGCACAGAGATGTATGGATAACCTGCAGATGCATTTGCAACGATAAAGTCACAGTAATCACAAAGGTGAGTTTTGTTGATGTTGACTGCCAGTTAATTGATGCTAACATGCTATTTACCGGCGGTGCTAAGGCAGACATGGCACAGAGATGTATGGATAACCTGCAGATGCATTTGCAACTATATTACGTTTACTTCCACCCACATTTAATGCAAAAAAAAAACACTTACCAATCGACGGATTTAAGTTGCTCCAGTGTCACGAGATGCGAAAGTCCTGATCGTTTGGTCGGCACATTTTACCGGCGATGCTAACGCAGCTATTCGGCCATGCTATGGATATGAATAGCGTCAATAGCTATTTGCTCAATAGCTTCAGTTTCTTCTTCAATACTTTCATACCCCAACCATCCGTTTCAATACATGCGTATTCTGTTGAATCGCTTAAACCACTGAAATCCGAGTCTGAATCCGAGCTAATGTCGCTATATCTTGCTGTGCTATTTGCCATTGTTTGTTTGTATTGGCAGCATTGTATGACGTCACAGGGAAATGGATAGTGGCATCGCAAATAGCGAAAATCAAGCACTTTAAAGCTTTTTTTAGGGATATTCGGAGACCGGTAAAATTTTGAAAAAAAAATTCAAAAAATACAACATGCCACTGGGAACTGATTTTTATTGTTTTTAACCCTTTTGAAATTGTGATAATGTTCCCCTTTAAGTTCTTGTGTGTTGTGAGGCGACTAGCAAAGTTCAGTATTTGTTTTCACCTTATTTGCACTACTTACTTTATTGTAATTGATATTATTACTTTTTATTTGAATTTCTCAGTTCTTTTGTCCTGTGTTCATGTTTACAACTTTGTTCAATAACTAGAGTTTTGTTATTTACCTTAAGTGTTTGTGTGTTTTGAGGCGACAAGCCAGGTTCAGTAGTTGTTTGCACCTTATTTGTATTACTTTATTGCAATTGATATTACTTTTGTAATAAATATTTTATTTTTTGACTGCAATCGTTGTCCTGTGTTGTATTATTATCATAATCAACGACACTTCTGGTATCGGTATCGGCGATACTGGCCGGTATCGGATCGGATCGGTGTCGATACCCAAATCAGCAATATTTGCCCACGCCTACTGTGTAATTATGCGATTAAAGCAGACTACTTATAGCAGGGGTAGGGAACCTACGGCTCTAGAGCCAGATGTGGCTCTTTTGATGACTGCATCTGGCTCTCGGATAAATCTGAGCAGACGTTTCTTGAAACAATAAGTAATGAATAATTCCACTTGTAATCACAGTGTTAAAAATAATGTTAAAAATACGAAACATTCTCATGCATTTTTAATCCATCCTTTTTCTACCGCACCTGTTCAAGAAGTTGCGTTAATGGTAAGAATATATTTATTTATTATTGGTTAGTGTGGGGCTTGCTCTCCTGGGAGTTCTTCGGACCACCAAGCACCGACGTGAGAGCCTGTTTCAGGGTTACAATATTGTTTTATTCTTCATTAAGTCTCTCAGTTGCTTTCCAGCAATTGTATTTCCAGCCCCAACCCCGTCTCTCCTCCTGGCTGTGACTTATAACAGAGCGACAGGTGATTAGATAACAAGGCCCAGGTGAGCCATCTACGCAACTGTCGCTGATTTCGAAGCCGGTCCTGGCACGTCCTTGTTTGATGCAGGCCCACGGGCCACGCCCCTCCACAGTTAGCTTATGAATAACAATGTTATTACAAAGAAAAAGAGACCTATTATACTCTAGAAATGTTGGTCTTACTTAAAAATGCACGTGTTTAGTTGTGTTCAGTGTTAATAAAAATATTATATGGCTCTTACGGAAATATATTTGAAAATATTTGGCTTTTTGGCTCTCTCAGCCAAAAAGGTTCCCGACCCCTGACTTATAGCTTGGATCGGGCTGGAAAATAATGTCCGCTACAACCGGTGATGTCATCACACCGCGACGTTTCCAACACGACACTTCACAAGAAATTTATAATTGTAATTTAGTAAACTAAAAAGGCCGTATCGGCATGTGTTGCAATGTTAATATTTCCTCATTGATATATAAACTATCAGACTGCGTGGTCGGTAGTAGTGGCTTTCAGTAGGCCTTTAAAAAAAAAAAAGACATTCTGAGTTCTGTGCACTGCTTTTTGCAGAACATTCTGGTGGGCTAAAACTAGAGCTGATACTGCTCAAGCTGTAGCAAGGCTGGAAATCTTAAAAGTGCACATGGGCTGCCATGTGCCGTTAATGTTCCTATTTAGTCTTCCTCTTTCAGAACACTTCCTGGCATAATCTTCTCGCTCTGCTGTGCACATTGTCATCTGGCAGATTAGGCATGGAAAGAAAAACACGGTGTATCACTCTGGCGGTTCCTATTGCTACCGCACTATTGTGTCCCTTGAGAGGTCAGCGGCATGACACGGTCCCGGTATGGATGAACAGAGCTGGTATGTGTCAAAGTTGTCCGGAGGTTTCCATGTCTGGGGCGCCGGCTTGACCTTTCCCTGGGTCTGGTTAGGCATCTTTTGCTCTGAGACAAGGAAGCAGGGAAAGGGGGTGGAGGAAATGAAAGGGGCAACGTTACCAAGTCACCGTCATCCCCTTTACATCAGATGTCCCCAAAGTACGGCCCGTGGGAAGTCCTAAGTTAAAATATTTGAATTTTAATGTTATTTCAGGGGTCACCAACCTTTTTGAAAGCAAGAGCTACTTCTTGGGTACTGATTAATGGGAAGGGCTACCAGTTTGATACACACTTAAATAAATTGCAAGAAATAGCCAATTTGCTCAATTGACCTTTAACTCTATGTTCTTATTAATAATTTAATGATATTTATCTTTGTGGAAACACTGATCATCTTAATGATTTGTCACAATTAGGGACGGCGTGGCGCAGTGGGAAGAATGGCCGTGCACAACCCGACGGTCCCTGGTTCAATTCCCACCTAGTACCAACCTCGTCACGTCCGTTGTGTCCTGAGCAAGACACTTCACCCTTGCTCCTGATGAGTACTGGTTAGCGCCTTGCATGGCAGCTCCCTCCATCAGTGTGTGAATGTGTGTGTGAACGGGTAAATGTGGAAGTAGTGTCAAAGCGCTTTGAGTACCTTGAAGGTAGAAAAGCGCTATACAAGTACAACCCATTTATTTATTTACCCATTTAATAAATATATATAGAAACAGATAAATATATATTTTAAAAAAAGGGTATTTCTGTCCGTCATTCCGTCGTACATTTTTTTTCCTTCTACGGAAGGTTTTTTGGAGAGAATAAATGATGAAAAAAAACTGCTTCACGGTGGCAGAGGGGTTAGTGCGTCTGCCTCACAATACGAAGGTCCCGCAGTCCTGGGTTCAAATCCAGGCTCGGGATCTTTCTGTGTGGAGTTTGCATGTTCTCCCCGTGAATGCGTGGGTTCCCTCCGGGTACTCCGGCTTCCTCCCACTTCCAAAGACATGCACCTGGGGATAGGTTGATTGGCAACACTAAATTGGCCCTAGTGTGTGAATGTGAGTGTGAATGTTGTCTGTCTATCTGTGTTGGCCCTGCGATGAGGTGGCGACTTGTCCAGGGTGTACCCTGCCTTCCGCCCGATTGTAGCTGAGATAGGCGCCAGCGACCCCGAAAGGGAATAAGCGGTAGGAAATGGATGGAAGGGTATTTCTGTCCGTCATTCCGTCGTACATTTTTTTTCTTTCTACGGAAGGTTTTTTGGAGAGAATAAATGATGAAAAAAACCACTTAATTGAAGGGTTTAAAAGAGGAGAAAACACGAAAAAAATAAAAATTTAATTTTGAAACATAGTTTATCTTCAATTTCGACTCTTTAAAATTCAAAATTCAACTGAAAAAAATGAAGAGAAAAACTAGCTAAGTTGAATCTTTTAAAAAAAAAAATTAAAAGAATTTATGGAACATCATTAGTAATTTTTCCTGATTAAGAATAATCTTACAAGTTTGATGACATGTTTTGAATAGTTTGAAATCCAATCTGCAATTTGTTAGAATATATAACAAATTGGACCAAGCTATATTTCTAACAAAGACAAATCATTATTTCTTCTAGATTTTCCAGAACAAAAATTTTACAAGAAATTCAAAAGACTTTGAAATAAGGTTTAAATTTGATTCTACAGATTTTACCTAGGAGTCTTGTTCACGAGTGGGGGAAGAGTGGATCGTGAGATCGACATGCGGATCGGTGCGGCGTCTTCAGTAATGCGAACATTGTATCGATCCGTTGTGGTTAAGAAGGAGCTGAGCCGGAAGGCAAAGCTCTCAATTTACCGGTCGATCTACTTTCCCATCCTCACCTATGGTCATGAGCTTTGGGTCATGACCGAAAGGATAAGATCACGGGTACAAGCGGCTGAAATGAGTTTCCTCCGCCGTGTGGCGGGGCTCTCCCTTAGAGATAGGGTGAGAAGCTCTGCCATCCGGGAGGAACTCAAAGTAAAGCCGCTGCTCCTCCACATCGAGAGGAGCCAGATGAGGTGGTTCGGGCATCTGGTCAGGATGCCACCCGAACGCCTCCCTAGGGAGGTGTTTAGGGCACGTCCAACCGGTAGGAGGCCACGGGGAAGACCCAGGACATGTTGGGAAGACTATGTCTCCCGGCTGGCCTGGGAACGCCTCGGGATCCCCCGGGAAGAGCTAGATTAAGTGGCTGGGGAGAGGGAAATTTGGGCTTCCCTGCTTAGGCTGCTGGCCCCGCGACCCGACCTCGGATAAGCGGAAGATGATGGATGGATGGATGGATGGATCTACAGATTTTCTAGATTTGCCAGAATATTTTTTTTTTATTTTAATCATAAGTTTAAAGAAATATTTCACAAATATTCTTCGTCGAAAAAACAGAAGCCAAAACGAAAAATTAAATTAAAATGTATTTATTATTCTTTACAATAAAAAAAAAAAATTACTTGAACATTAATTTGAATCGTCAGGAAAGAAGAGGAAGGAATTTAAAAGGTAAAAAGGTACTAAAATCATTTTTAAGGTTGTATTTTTTCATTAAAATTGTCTTTCTGAAAGTTTTAAGAAGCAAAGTAAAAAAATAAATGAATTTATTTAAACAAGTCTTTAAAATATTTTCTTGGATTTTCTAATTCTATTTAAGTTTTGTCACTCTTAGAATTAAAAAAGTTCGAGCAAAGCGAGACCAGCTTGCTAGTAAATAAATACAATTTAAAAAATAGAGGCAGCTCACTGGTAAGTGCTGCTATTCGAGCTATTTTTAGAACAGGCCAGCGGGCGACTCATCTGGTCCTTACGGGCTACCTGGTGCCCGCGGGCACTGCGTTGGTGACCCCTGCCGTATTTCCTTGAATTGCCGCAGGGCATATAGTATGCGCCTGCCTTGAATTACTGCCGGGTCAAACTCGCTTCGCAAAAAAATTAGCGCATGCTTAGTATTACCGCCTGGTCAAACTTGTGAGGTCACGAGTGACACTTCCCCTGTCATCATTTCCAAAATGGAGGAGGCTGATTTCAATACCGGTAATTTGAAATTGCATAAAGGGAAGAAGATTAAGAGCTATTCAGTAGGATTTAAGGTCCAAGCTTACATCACACTCAAATTTTTACTGCATGCCTTTTGGTAAGTGCCGGAGTGAGAAGAGGTTTCAAAATAATTAGCGCATGCTTACTTTTACCGCATGCCTTTTGTAAGCACAGGTGTAAGAAGAGGTTTTAAATTAGCGCCCCGGCGGCAATTCAAGGAAATACGGTATTTAGTATTTTAAATATGTCCTCTCTAATTCATTTCCTACCGCTTTGTTACTCTCTGTGTCTCCTAGCCGCTCAGGCAAATCATATTGTTTAAAAATGCATTTACCTATTGATAATGTGACATCATTGCGTTCAATATATATATATATATATATATATATATATATATATAGTCGAGGTTACTGTTGTTTATCCGTTATATATTGCTCAATAACGGAATATACGTTAGGTCAGGAAAAAACACAGAGGCTATTTCATTCCTACATGCCTGTTTTGCAGGTTTCCCTGCTCTTCAGGGGATTTAATTATATATTTTATTGTAAAATCCCCCGTTTTGCAGGTTTCCCTGCTCTTCAGAGGATTTTATTATACATGCATCTATTTTCTACCGCTTTTCCCTTTCGGGGTCGCTGGGGGGGTGCTGGAGTTTATGTTATTATAAAAATCCTCTGAAGAGCAGGCTTGTAGGGCTGAAATAGCCTCTGTGTTATTTCCTGAGCTAACGTGTGTGTGTGTGTGTGTGTACGTGTGTATGTGTGTGTGTGTATATATATATATATATATACACACAGCCCAGCCCCCAGCTACATTTTTTTCAACACAATTTGGCCCCCGGATCAAAAAGCTTGGGGACCCCTGCTTTACATTGTAACTTAGAATGACTTTAATGAACCAGTCCAGGACTTGCATGTCTGTCAAAGAGGGGAGGGGGGGGGTCTCAGCCATGAAATACCCAGTGAAACACACCGGGGGTTTCAGATTAACCGCGTGGGAGCAAAGAGTCTGCTGTCTGTCAGGGGGAACATTTCCTTTCACCGTTTGACACTTGACAACGTAACATCTGGGTGAGGCAGAACAGACTTGTGCAAACTTTTTAATTGTTGTCATATTTAAATATGTGAGCTTACTCCACGACATTAAACCGTTAAACCTTTGCAACCCTGCACTGCCTTTTTGAATCCTCGTTGGGTTTGTTTTGCATTTGGAAGCAGTGAAACTCTATTCCGAGAGGCCCTGAGCATCAACACACATTAAAGCTTTACTGCTTCTTCTGGCATTGTGTAATATTTGGCATATGTGTGTCGCTCATGTCCATTACCAGGTCAGATTACAGCTTTGCGGTATTAATGTTGCTTTAAATCAGACCTGGGCAAATTAAGGCCAGGGGGCCTTCAATCTGGCCCAGCGGACATTCCCAAATATATTTTTTTAGATCTTTAAGATGAAAAGTGTAGCTGCCATTACGATGTGCAGTGATGTTTTCAAATGACCGTGAGTCTTGAACTATACAACGCATTTCAATGGTTGGACTCTGCACTTTTGCATGATATTCTAGTGACTAGTGTTGTCCTGATAGCAATATTATTTTGATACTTTTCGGTACTTTTCAATACTTTTCTATATAAAGAGGACCAGAAAAAATTGCATTATTGGCTTTATCCATCCATCCATCCATCCATCTTCTTCGACTTAGCCGAGGTCGGGTCGCGGGGGCAGCAGCCTAAGCAGGGAAGCCCAGACTCTCCTCTCCCCAGCCACTTCGTCCAGCTCTTCCCAGGGAATCCCGAGGTATTCCCAGGCCAGCTGGGAGACATAGTCTTCCCAACGTGTCCTGGGTCTTCCCCGTGGCCTCCTACCCTACCCTAGAAGACCGAACCACCTCATCTGGCTTCTCTCGAACCACTCTACCAAGAGGTTTAGCTCGGTTGGTAGAGTGGCCGTGCCAGCAACTTGAGGGTTGCAGGTTCGATTCCCGCTTCCGCCATCCTAGTCACTGCCGTTGTGTCCTTGGGCAAGACACTTTACCCACCTGCTTCCAGTGCCACCCACACTGGTTTGAATGTGACTTAGATATTGCGTTTTACTATGTAAAGCGCTTTGAGTCACTAGAGAAAAAGTGCTATATAAATATAATTCACTTCACTTTACTTTAAGCTCCCCCCGGATGACAGAGCTTCTCAGACTATCTCTAAGGGTGAGCCCCGCCACCGGGGGGAGGAAACTCATTTCGGCCGCTTGTACCCGTGATCAGAGGTGGGTAGAGTAGCCAGAAATTGTACTCAAGTAAGAGTACTGTTACTTTAGAGTTTCATTAATGGAGTAAAAGTAAGGAGTAGTCATCCAAATATTTTCTTGAGTAAAAGTAAAACGCATGTTGTGAAAAAACTACTCAAGTACTGAGTAACTGATGAGTAACCTGTTCGTTTAATGATGACGGCAACAAGTAATGCACAAAAACATAAAAATAACAATGAACAAATACAGAGCCAGGAATATCTCTTAAGCAACTAAAACAATAAATATATTGATTGGCAACACTAAAGTAGCCCTAGTGTGTGGATGTGAGTGTGAATGTTGTCTGTCTATCTGTGTTGGCCCTGCGATGAGGTGGCGACTTGTCCAGGGTGTACCTTGCCTTCCGCCCGATTGTAGCTGAGATAGGCGCCAGCGCCCCCCGCGACCCCGAAAGGGAATAAGCGGTAGAAAATGGATGGATGGAAATAATATATATTTGGTTTTACACTGTATTGAAAAAAAAAATTGAAAAATAATTTTTACCTTTCCAACCTCATTATACTATTGGCTAAATTTTATTATGTATAAGTTTTATATTCATAAATGTAAGTTTCTCAATACCCCACCTGATTTTTGTGCCTTTAATAAAATTAACATTAAAACACTCTACCTCAGGGGTGCCCATTACATCGATCGCGATCGACTGGTCGATCTCGGAGGGTGTGTCAGTCGATCTCAAGCCAGGCATTAAAAAATAGACATAAAAATGAGCAATCATCAATCATACCATCACTTCACTTTCGTCAGTTGTTTGACATTCTCGGCACCCGAGGATCTTGTGAGATGACGCTGGCTGCTGCGAGCTCATATTTAAGAAAAAAATCACTAACACGGCGGACGCAGAGAAACACATTTTATTTCTAGAGACTCTGTACCTACTGTCAAAACTCTAAAGACCGACTGCACAGTTCCTGTCTTCACCATAAAAGACCTGTTTCATCCTGCCTGTGCTAACAAAATAAGAGTCTCAGAAAGCTAGCGTGCACAAGCTACGGAGTTTGATGCCAATGTATTTCTCCCCCGCCCTCAGCGACCGCTTTCTCACTTGCTTGCCCACCCGCACACTCACTGACGTCACTCACCTGCTGCCAGACATTAAAGGGCCACACACATATGCTACTCTCATAACAAAGTGTTTAAAAACGAGTATGCAAGTTGGACAAATGAGATGCCAAATCCAACCACTTTCATGTGGTATTGGACAGAAAGGAGGACTTTTTTTTTCCTCCATTTGAAAATGCGGAAGTTATCAGCACCACTGTCTAATTCCAATCAATGCAAGTCATCAGAATCAGGTAATACACCAACTTATATTCTTGTCTTCATGAAAGAAAGGAATCTATGTGTGTTAAACATGCTTGTATTATCATTAAACACCATTAACTTGTTAACAAAAATGTCTCTTTCATAAATAAATAAATATAAATTATAAATAGGAATGAGGTAGATCTCCTCGACTTGGTCAATTGAAAAGTAGCTCGCCTGCAGAAAAAGTGTGAGCGCCCCTGCTCTACCTCTAACAACCAAAAAGCTGTGAAAACGATGATGCTGTGTTCCAAATTCAAGTTATTTACTGAGATTGAGTGAGCTTATGGCTTTGCACTTTATTTTATGTATATATATTTTTTGCATTGTATTTTTGTTACTTTGAATTTACAACCCCCTGGCGCTGTTTTGTACGGTTTTTATACTGTTTTTGTACTTACTTTGATTATTATTTTCAACTGTTGTAAATATTGAAATTTATAAATAAAGGTTCGTAAAAAAAAATTATAAAAAAATGTGCAGTTGATCATGTGACCGCCTGGCTCTGTTTGATTGGTGAAACGGAGTCAAACGTCACCAGTGACTGCATTTGATTGGTGAAACGCAGGCATGTGATAGATCCTACTTTGAAGGTCTGTCTGACAAACCAAAACCAACAAAGCGTGCATTAACAGATCGATAAAAGTCAGTAGCGAGTAGCGAGCTGAATGTAGATAAATGGAGTGGAGTAAAAGTAGCGTTTCTTCTCTATAAACTTAGTAAAGTAAAAGTATGTTGCATTAAAACTACTCTTAAAAGAACAATTTATCCCAAAAGTTACTCGAGTAGATGTAACGGAGTAAATGTCGCGCATTACTACCCACCTCTGTAAATGACTAGTGTGAAAGCTTGCAATAAAAACAGACAAACAAAAGCAAAGCTTGGCTCTGGAATCGTAGAAATATACGTAACTGTTGCGTTGAAGCAAATACGACAGCTAGACAGCGTGCGGCGAACGACAGGAATATGTAGGCCTCTGATTAGTGCCCAGGAGCAGGGGAGCGTTCTGAACACTAATCAGAGGCAGGTGAAACTAATCAGCACCCATGGAAGCCAAAACACAAACCCGGTAGTGCTGAAAACAGAACTTAGTTAGTCAAACTAACAGACCAAAACATGATCCGGGCAACGGATCATAACAGTAAAATTCCATTCCATTTTTTTCAGGCGGTCTAAGCTTGACGTTGATGACCTCTGATTTTGGTCAACATTTGCAATAAAAGTGACCACTGTAATCGTTAAATTAGATTTAGCACCTGAATTGTCCCTGTCTTTTTTTTCCAATTGTCATTGACAAGAACAAGAAAGTTTGATCACATTACGCTTGCTCTGGCTTCCTGTGCACTTAAGATGCAACTTAAAGGTTTTACTACTTACATATAAAATACTACACGGTCTAGCTCCATCCTATCTTGCCGATTGTATTGTACCATATGTCCCGGCAAGAAATCTGCGTTCAAAGAACTCTGGCTCATTAGTGAGTCCCAGAGCCCAAAAAGAGTTTGCGGGCTATAGAGCGTTTTCCGTTCGGGCTCCAGTACTCTGGAATGCCCTCCCGGTAACAGTTCGAGATGCTACCTCAGTAGAAGCATTTAAGTCCCATCTTAAAACTCATTTGTATACTCTAGCCTTTAAATAGACCTCCTTTTTAGACCAGTTGATCTGCCGCTTCTTTTCTTTTTCTCTTCTGTCCCCCCCTCCATTGTGGAGGGGATCCGGTCCGATGACCATGGATGAAGTACTGGCTGTCCAGAGTCGGGACCCAGGATGGACCGCTCGTCGGGACCCAGGATGGACCGCTCGCCTGTGTATCGGTTTGGGACATCTCTACGATGCTGATCCGACTCCGCTTGGGATGGTTTCCTGTGGACGGGACTCTCGCTGCTGTCTTGGATCCGCTTTGAACTGAACTCTCGCAGCTGTGTTGGATCCACTATGGATTGAACTTTCACAGTATCATGTTAGACCCGCTCGACATCCATTGTTACATATGAGGTCCTCTCCAAGGTTCTCATAGTCATCATTGTCCCTGGCGTCCCACTGGGTGTGAGTTTTCCTTGCCCTTATGTGGGTTCTTCCGAGGATGTCGTGGTGGTTTGTACAGTCCTTTGAGACATTTGTGATTTAGGGCTGTATAAATAAAGATTGATTGAGTGATATTGGATCCACTTTGGACTTGATTCTCACGGTTACGTTAGATCCACTATGGATTGAACTTTCACAATATCATGTTAGATCCGGTCGACATCCATTGCTTTCGGTCCCCTAGGGGGGAGGGTCCTCTCCAAGGTTTCTCATAGTCAACATGGTCGACGTCCCACTGGGGTGAGTTTTTCCTTGCCCTTAGGTGGCAAAAATAAACATTGATTGACCGATTGATTGATTGTTTGCTCGGAACCAAGGAAGCTTACAAAGCTAAATGGACACGCAATGCATGTTGAAGCCCTAAATATGCTTTGAACGCTTATTGAACACATTTAAATTCATAAAATGTCACCGCTAAGGTCAAGGTCAAGCAAAATTTGAAGTGCTGTGCGGATTAAAAAGTAATGAATGCTCATAATGATAGATTCTGGGGATTTGTTCTGTTGTGTTCATGTTGTGTTGTGGTGCAATTATTCTCCCGAAATGTGTTTGTCATTGTTGTTTGGTGTGTTTACACTTCATGACACAGGTTTATGACAGTGTTGGCCTTGTTTATACGGCCACCCTTGGTGTGACATGTATGGCTGTTTTCTAAATATGCCCTTCATTCACTAGTATGGTTTGGTCAAAATCGACATTATCATTAAAGTTGGCCATGATCATACAGTCCCACAGCTTATCTCAACATCGTCAAGTAAAGATCATTTATATCCCGTCTAGCGCTACATTGCAATTGTGCAGTTTATTATATTGTAAGGTTTAACCTCGCTTTAAGTTTTGAGATTGGGCAAAAAAAAAATTGACTGTAAAAGCCAGTGCTGCTTCAGCAAAATACACTTATGCTGTACTGTTATGTTATGTGTCCCATTTTTAATGAATTATTATACTGGGAATGAAATGTTTTCTCTGAAAAACATGTTTTTCTAGGGGATAAAATGTAATTCTTAGAATATCTCAGTTTAATTCAAAATTGATTCTTGCATTAACCCAATTCTCCCTATATACAAAACCCAAAACCAGTGAAGTTGGCACGTTGTGTGATTCGAAAATAAAAACATAATACAATTAATAGCAAATCCTTTTCAACTTATATTCAATTGATTAGACTGCAAAGACAAGATATTTAATGTTCGAACTGAGCAACTTAATTTTAGAGCAATCCGGATGGTCCTTTTCCTCTTTGGTCCAAAGGACCTTACGTCCAGTTTCAAAAAGAAAATTGTATATATGGACTTGTCAGACCACGGAACACTTTTCCACTTTGCATCAGTCCATTCCAGATGAGCTCGGGCCCAGCGAAGCCGTTTCTGGGTGTTGTTGATAAATAGCTTTCGCTTTGCATAGTTGGGTTTTAACTTGCACTTACAGATGTAGCGACCCACTGTAGTTAGTGACAAGGGTTTTCTGAAGTGTTCCTGAGCCCATGTGGTGATATCCTTTACACACTTATGTCGCTTTTTGATGCAGTACCGCCTGATGGATCGAAGGTCTGCGATATCATCGCTTACGTGCAGTGATTTCTCCAGATTGTCTGAACCTTTTGATGATATAACGGACCTTAGTTGGTGAAATCTCTAAATTCCTTGCAACAGCTCGTTGAGAAATGTTTTTTCTTAAACTGTTTGACAATTTTCTCACGCATGTGTTCATGGGAGCTGCTTTTATACCCAATCGTGGCACCCACCTGTTCCCAATTAGCCTGTTCACCTGTGGGATGTTCCAAATAAGTGTTTGATGAGCATTTTGCAACTTTCTCAGTCTTTTTTTGCCACTTGTGCCAGTTTTTTTGAAACATGTTGCAGGCAACAAATTCCAAAAGAGCTAATATTTGCAAAAAAATAAAGTTTTTCAGTTCAAAGTAACTTGTCTTTGCAGTCTATTAAATTGAATATGGGTTGAAAAGTATTTGCAAATCATTGTATTTTGTTTTTATTTACCATTTACACAACGTGCCAACTTCACTGGTTTTGGGGTTTGTATTATTGGGTGTTAGAAATGATGGTAAAACCTTTCAAAACAGGTTATAGGTTACAAAAAAATCAAGAGTAAGCAAGGAGATGTCCTAAAAACTTATTTTTAAAGGGGAACATTATCACAATGTCAAAAGGGTTAAAAACAATAAAAATCAGTTCTCAGTGGCTTGTTGTATTTTTTGAATTTTTTTTTTTAAAATTTTACCGGTCCCGGAATATCCCTAAAAAAAAAAGCTTTAAAGTGCTTGATTTTCGCTATTTGCGATGCGACTATCCATTTCCCTGTGACGTCATACAGTGCTGCCAATGTAAACAAACAACGGCGAATACCACAGCAAGATATAGCAACATTAGCTATGATTTTAGCAATTTAAGCAATTTAACAGATTACGTATGTATTGAAACGGATGGTTGGAGTATGAAAGTATTGAAGAAGAAACTGAAGCTGTTGAGCGAATAGCTATTGACGCTATTCATAGCCATAGCATGGCCGAATAGCTGCGTTAGCATCGCCGGTAAAATGTGCGGACCAAACTATCAGGACTTTCGCATCTCGTGACACTGGAGCAACTTAAATCCTTCGATTGGTAAGTGTTTTTTTCGCATTAAATGTGGGTGGAAGTAAACGTAATATAGTTGCAAATGCATCTGCAGGTTATCCATAGATCTCTGTGCCATGTCTGCTTTAGCACCGCCGGTAAATAGTATGTTAGCATTGATTAGCTGGCAGTCAACATCAACAAAACTCACCTTTGTGAATTTGTTGACTTTATAGTTGCAAATGCATCTGCAGGTTATCAATACATCTCTGTGCCATGTCTGCTTTAGCACCGCCGGTAAATAGCATGTTAGCATCGATTAGCTGGCAGTCAACATCAACAAAACTTACCTTTGTGAATTCGTTGACTTTATAGTTGCAAATGCATCTGCAGGTTATCCATACATCTCTGTGCCATGTCTGGTTTAGCACCGCCGGTAAATAGCATGTTAACGTCGTTTAGCGTAGCATGTTAGCATCGATTAGCTGGCAGTCACGCCGCGACCAAATATGTCTGATTAGCACATAAGTCAACATCAACAAAACTCACCTTTGTGATTTCGTTGAATTTATCGTTGCAAATGCAGGTTATCCATACATCTCTGTGCCATGTCTGTCATCGCCGGTAAAATGTGGAGACACTCTGGCACATTCAATGGGGGTCTGGCGGCAGACACTTTCGCATCTTCGGGCCAGTGGTGCAACTTGAATCCCTCCCTGTTAGTGTTGTTGCACCCTCCGACAACACACCGACGAGGCATGATGTCTCCAAAGTTCCAAAAAATAGTCGAAAAAACGGAAAATAACAGAGCTGAGACCCGGTGTTTATAATGTGTTGAAAATGAAAATGGTGGCTGTATTACCTCCGAGACGTCATGTTCTGACGTCATCGCAAAAAGAGCGATAAACAGAAAGGCGTTTAATTCGCCAAAATTCACCCATTTAGAGTTTGGAAATCGGTTAAAAAAATATATGTTCTTTTTTCTGCAGCATCAAGGTATATATTGACGCTTGCATAGGTCTGCTGATAATGTTCCCCTTTAAGGGATTGATTCTTAAACTATGTATCGATTTACAATCCGAAAATATAAGTGACACGATGGATGCGTGTGCAAAAGACTACACAACGCTACAGTGATGACACACAAAGCAGTTGAAGGGTGCACACAACACGGTGAGTAAGGATGAATTGGGCAAAGAGTCTTTATGTGTGTCACCGGGTAACACTAGAAGTCATTAACTACTTCTCTTTTGCAGCCAAGACCCCCATAAAAATAATGAACAGTCTTCATTGAGATCACGTTTTATTGGTAAAGCGACTCAAACGGACAAAGCGCCGCCGTAATTTCTGGCATTAATGCGAGGAGTTACTCGTCAAATGAGTATTTTAAGTGCTCTCCTGCGAAGGAAGCATCTCTGTGGCATAGCGGCCCATCGCCTGGCAAACACATGACACTGATTAATGCACAGCAAGGCTACGTTTATGGGGTTAACTGTAACGCTACACCACAAGTTAGAGGGCATTAACTCTGCTTGTTTGACTTTAATGGGAACAAGGGAGAGTGGAGCCTCCGCTCCTCCAGTCTTGGCCGACCAACTTCTTTTTCCTCCCTTCCTCACTGAAGTCGTACTTTTCTCCCGCAATATCCGCTCACCCTGACGTTTATCGGTTGGAGTAGCCAGACATTGGCGTGCTTGCACTTTTTCTGCAGGCGAGCTACTTTTCAATTGACCAAGTCGAGGAGATCTACCTCATTCATATTTAGAATATATATTTATTTATTTATGAAAGAGACATTTTTGTTAACAAGTTAATGGTGTTTAATGATAATACAAGCATGTTTAACACGTATAGGTCCTTTCTTTCATGAAGACAAGAATATAAGTTGGTGTATTACCTGATTCTGATGACTTGCATTGATTGGAATCAGACAGTGGTGCTGTCTGATTCGGGCTCCAGTACTCTGGAATGCCCTCCCGGTAACAGTTCGAGATGCTACCTCAGTAGAAGCAATTAAGTCTCACCTTACTCTAGCCTTTAAATAGACCTCCTTTTTAGACCAGTTGATCTGCCGCTTCTTTTCTTTTTCTCCTCTGTCCCCCCCCCTCCCTTGTGGAGGGGGTCCGGTCCGATGACCATGGATGAAGTACTGGCTGTCCAGAGTCGAGACCCAGTTTGATCATATCACGCCTGTACTGGCTCACCTGCTCTGGCTTCCTGTGCACTTAAGATGTGACTTTAAGGTTTTACTACTTACGTATAAAATACTACACGGTCTAGCTCCAGCCTATCTTGCGGATTGTATTGTACCATATGTCCCGGCAAGAAATCTGCGTTCAAAGGACTCCGGCTTATTAGTGATTCCTAGAGCCCAAAAAAAGTCTGCGGGCTATAGAGCGTTTTCCGTTCGGGCTCCAGTACTCTGGAATGCCCTCCCGGTAACAGTTCGAGATGCTACCTCAGTAGAAGCATTTAAGTGTCACCTTAAAACTCATCTGTATACTCTAGCCTTTAAATAGACCTCCTTTTCAGACCAGTTGATCTGCCGCTTCTTTTCTTTCTCCTATGTCCCCCCCTCCCTTGTGGAGGGGGTCGGGTCCGATGACCATGGATGAAGTACTGGCTGTCCAGAGTCGAGACCCAGGATGGACCGCTCGTCGGGACCCAGGATGGACCGCTCGCCTGTGTATCGGTTGGGGACATCTCTACGATGCTGATCCGCCTCCGCTTGGGATGGTTTCCTGTGGACGGGACTCTCGCTGCTGTCTTGGATCCGCTTTGAACTGAACTCTCGCGGCTGTGTTGGAGCCACTATGGATTGAACTTTCACAGTATCATGTCAGACCCGCTCGACATCCATTGCTTTCGGTTCCCTAGAGGGGGAGGGTTGCCCACATTTGAGGTCCTCTCCAAGGTTTCTCATAGTCATCATTGTCACTGGCGTCCCACTGGGTGTGAGTTTTCCTTGCCCTTATGTGGGTTCTTCCGAGGATGTCGTAGTCGTAGTGGTTTGTACAGTCCTTTGAGACATTTGTGATTTAGGGCTATATAAATAAACATTGATTGATTGATTGATAATGATGGGATCGGCAGTTCTTTTGACTCTACTGAATCACCAGAATCAGTTCCTTAAATTGATTCGTTCAAAAAATGTGTTCACCGATTCACCGAACCCCCCCCCCTCAACCCCCAAAAATGTGTTCAGGTCGGCGAATCATGAGTCAGTCAGTCAGTAACAGCTTCCCCAGCGGCAGAACTCAGGTGTGTGTCAGTTCGCGAACGACACAAGCCCTCAGCACCCAATGAACGACGCGTACAGTGACTGAACGAGATCCTCGATGCGACGTCCTCCTCCGCGACACAGTCAGTTCTCTGTGTCAGTAGGTCCGCGAGTCCTGAGAGCGAGAGCGTTGTCGTTCACTGAGTGATTCATGTCGTTAATCCGCGGTGAACGAATCGTTCGCTCAGTCCATGATGAGTAGCTGGCTGCGTCGAGGGTTCAGTGAGTCACAGAATGCGACAGTTCCACTCATACCGGCATGGTCGCGGCGGAGCTCAGCTGAACTGAGAAAGGAACGAATCAGTTTATGAAGTAATTCGGTTCAGTACGTACACTCAAAAGATTTGTTCGTTTGAACGAATCGTTATTGAACGAATTGTTAGCGAACGACACAACAGTCCGCATTTTCAAATGGAGGAGAAAAGAAGTCCTTTTTTCTGTCCAATACCACATGAAAGTGGTTGGATTTGGCATCTCGTTTGTCCAACTTGCATAATCGTTTTTAAACACTTTGTTATGAAAGTAGCATATGTGTGTGTGGCAGAAGGTCAGTGACGTCAGTGAGTGTGTGGGCGAGCGAGGAGAGGGAGCGGTCGCTGAGGGCCGGAGAGATCTGTGGCATCAAACTCCGTAGCTTGCTAGCTTGTGCACGCTAGCTTTCTGAGACTCTTATTTTGTTAGCACAGGCAGGAAGAAGCAGGTCTTTTATGGTGAAGACAGGAACTGTGCAGTCGGTCTTTAGAGTTTTGACCCAAGAGTCTGTTGAAATAAAAAGTGTTTCGCTCGTCCTGTCAGTGATTGCTCGCAGCAGCCAGCGTCATCTCACAAAATCCTCGGGTGCCGAGAATGTCAAACAACTGACGAAAGTGAAGTCTTGGTGAAGATTAATGATTGCTCATTTTTATGTCTATTTTTTTTTTTTTAATGCCTGACACACCCTCCGAGATCGACCGGTAGCTCGCGATCGACGTAATGTCCACCCCTGGTTTACGCTGACGTGAAGCTGATTTTTGTTTCGAGGTCAGCTCCAAACCCGAATGTGAGGTGCACACAGTGGTTTTTGGGATGCATATCACCCCAAATGAGTGTGACCGGGGAAATGTAACGCCAAATTCCGGGACTCTTGAAGGGTCTCCTATGACAGTGGTTCTCAACCTTTTTTCAGTGATGTACGCCCTGTTAACATTTTTTTAATTCAAGTAATCAGAGCAAAGCATTTTTGGTTAAAAAAAAAGAGATAAAGAAGTAAAATACAGCGCCATGTAATCAGTTTCTGATTTATTAAATTGTATTACAGTGCAAAAATATTGCTCATTTGTAGTGGTCTTTCTTGAACTATTTGGAAAAAAAGATATTAAAATAACTAAAAACGTGTTGAAAAATAAACAAGTGTTTCAATTATAGATAAAGATTTCTACACATAGATGTAATCATCAACTCAAAGTGCCCTCTTTGGGGATTGTAATAGAGATCCATCTGGATTCATGAACTTAATTCTAAACATTTCTTTACAAAAAAAAAGAAATATTTAACATCAATATTTATGGAACATGTCCACCAAAAAATCCAGCTGTCAACACTGAATATTGCATTGTTGCATTTCTTTTCACAGTTTATGAACTTACTGTCATGATCCGCTTCTTGGATCATCTCATATTCTGGTTTTTGGTTCCGTTTTGTATCACATCTGATTAGTTTGTCATCCTTAGTTCCTGGTGGCACTTCCTGTTTGTTCCGTTTCTATAGTTACGCATTTGTGTCACCTGCCTTTTGTTTTTCACGCGCAACCTGCTTTGTGATTATCCCCTGTATTAAAGCCTGCCCTTTTTGTTCATTCAACCTCGGATTGTAGTTTGCTATTCGATGCAACAGGTGACGTCGCTATCCCCGCTTGTGATAAAGACTTTTTGTTTTCGTTAGCTTCCATGCTATTCCTCTGTTTGCTTGTCCCTAGCTCACATGCTAGCACTTTTTGTTCCTTCTAGCTCCCATGCTGGTTATGTTTTTTTGTCTTTAGTGCCTTGTGCAAGTGTTTTTGTTCCTAGTCTATTTTGTTAGTAATAATAAATCTTCATTTCTTACCTTCACGCTGTGTCCAATGCGACTGCATCATTTGAGAGAACAAAACCACACCACGATGCCAGCAAAGCGTCACACTTACATTCAAATTTTTTTGAGGTATTATTCAATACATATATTTAAAAAGGATTTTGAATTGTTGCTATTTTTAGAATATTAAAAAAAAAATCTCAAGTACACATTGGCATACCGTCAAGTACCCCTAGGGTACGCGTATCCCCATTTGAGAACCACTATCCTATGACACCCTAAACCAGGGGTTGGCAACCCAAAATGTTGAAAAATACAACAAAAAAAATCTGTCTGGAGCTGCAGAAAATTAAAAGCCTTCTAGAAGTAAAATAATGAAGTCAACACATGATATAAGTGTCTATATTAGCCTACTATCAAAGTGACTGTGTAGCAGGCTGACACAGATCTTCGTTGACAGAAATGTTGAAATGTCCTATTTATTCTACCAATTTTTACAACTTTGGAAAACATTAATAAAACCCAGGCTTCTCAAGGGGTGAGATAACCCCTGGAAATTACTGGCTTGGAATGACCAAAGGTATAGATGTGTTTTAAAGAAAATGGTTTGGTGTCTTATTCGAATGGATTGATGATAATCTATGCTGAGTAACGTTTGGGTCCTTGAACAAATGAGACGGCAAAGGGAAACCGGTACAAAACTTTCTCCCATGCTGCCACAGATAGATTTACTATATTTTTACCTTTCTTCTATCACTTCATCCCTGTTTTAAAATGTTTGTTCTGTGTGTGAATAATAATCATCATAACAATAAATAATAATTATTATTAAATCATTATTAGTGAATCTGCTGGGATTTGAGCCTCCTCTGTCCATAAAAAGATGTTTTTTTTTACTTCAATCAAGGGTCCTTGAATGCACCACATTTATGTGTAACTGTCAGGACTTGGAATAAGGAGTGGACCCAGATGCAGAGATGAAGTTCTAATAAAGCTATTATTTTGAAAACAACTTTTAAACCTCCAGAGCCAGAGTATTACGCACTTAATGATTAACAAAAAATCCGCGGAAATAATTCTGAAAAAAGATCATCCAAAAATTGCTCCAAAGAATAGGAGGAACAACTAACAAAAGGACAAACTACAATTAAAGTCGTATCTACTATAAAAAATAACACAAAGCGCTATATCAGGGGTGCCCATTACGTCGATCGCGAGCTACCAGTCGACCGCGGGGGGTGTGTCAGTCGATCTCGAGCCAGGCTTTAAAAAAAAATAGACCTAAAAATTAGTGATCATCAATCTTCACCAAGACGTCACTTAAATGACATTCACGGTACCGGAGGGTCTTGTGAGATGACGCTGGCTGCTGCAAGATCATTATTATTAAAATATGACCGAGAGGAAGGCGAGAAACACTTTTTATTTCAACAGACTCTCGCGCCGTACCTTCCGTCAAAACTCTAAAGGCCGACTGCACATTTCCTATCTTCACAATAAAAGCCCTGCTTCATGCTGCCTGCGCTAATTAAATACAGAGTCTCGGAAAACTGGCGTGCACAAGCGATCCCTCAGAAAGCTGGCGTGCACATCACTTGTGCACGCCAGCTTTCCGAGACTCTTATGTTGTTAGCGCAGGCAGCATGAAGCAGGGCTTTTATTGTGAAGATAGGAAATGTGCAATCGGCCTTTAGAGTTTTGACGGAAGGGACGGCGCGAAAGTCTGTTGAAATAAAAAGTGTTTCTCGCCTTCCTCTCGGTCATTTTTTCATAATAATGGACTGGCAGCAGCCAGCGTCATCTCACAAGACCCTCGGGTGCCGTGAATGTCAATCAAGCAAGCTACGGAATTTGCCGCCAATGTTTTTCTTGTAAAGTGTATGGAAGCTGGATGAATTAGATGCCAAAAACCAACCACTTTCATGTGGTATTGTACAGAAAGGACAACTTTTTTTCTCCTCCATTTGAAAATGTGGGCGTTATCATCATTACTGTCTGATTCCAATCAATGCAAGTCATCAGAATCAGGTAATACACCAACTTATATTCTTGTCTTTGTGAAAGAAAGACATCTATATGTGTTACACATGCTTGTATTATCATTAAACACATTTTACTTGTTTACAAAAATGTCTCTTTCATAAATAAATAAATATAAATGATATATATAAATGAGGTAGATCCCCTCGAGTTGGTCAATTGAAAAGTAGCTCGCCTGCAGAAAAAGTGTGGGCACCCCTGCGCTATATATTAATACTCGATAAAGATAAACAAAAAATCAGTCAATCTTTGAGGAAGAAAAGGAATTTAGAAAATACAAAAACTCACCAAATAGGTTGGACAAAGGCTAGAATAACAAAGGTTGCTCAAAGGACGGAAAAAGTAAAAATTCCAAATTACAGCAAGAGATTTCTTGTTCCAAAGAAGTAAACGTGGGAAGAAGCAAGTCATGGATACAAACATGGTCATGGACATGGACGCTGGATTGATACGAAAGCCCGAGACGATCTGGCACAGGACAAGGGGAGGCATGAGCTTAAATAGAACATGATGGTAATGGGAAACAGGTGGAAACAATCAAGGGTCAGGGAAGACGTCAGAGTGGTGACACAAGAGGAAGGGACCGTGATTGTGGTGTGACAGTAACGAGCTGGAAAATTAAAATTAGAACACAACTTTCTCCTATGCTGCCACAAATAAATGTATTATATGTTTACCTTTCTTAAACCACCTCAACCTTGTTCCAAAATGCTGGTGCTGTGCATTAATTTATTAATTTAATTTATTAAAGAGTATTTTTAACATATTTTTGGGTAATAAGTAACCAAATTTTTTTATTTTTTAAGTAATTTTCATAACACTGGTAGTAACAGTAATGTGGTGTTAAGTTTAATGTAAACACTTTGGCCGTTTTATTTAAAATACTGATATATACAGTATAAGATCCCGGTGTATCAGTTTAGGTCCGTATCGCCCAGCCCTATGTGTAGGTAGTCCTAGATATTCGATTTGATAGTAATTTGCAGCGTTCTTATTACTGAACTTATTTTATCTTTAAGCGGAACTGTTTTGGAATTTTGCCTGTCGTTCACAATCCTTATGAAAGACACAACGACGATTTATATTCCATGCATTCTGAATATTAAATACATGTAAATACAAGTCTGCTTACAGCAGAGCTAATGGGAGGTCCTCTATCCCGCCCATAAAATCCAATAAATAACCATTTAAAAAGCGTGGTCATTGAGTGGCCTGCTGTTTCCTCGCTTCCCTGCTCCTTCGAAGTTTTTTGTAGATTATAAATCATGCCTCTCCCCTGGAAAGAAGATTGCTGAGGATATAATCTCACATCCTCACATTGTTTACAATCATGGCCACCAGCAGCAAGAGCGATTCGGACCGAGAAAGTGACGATTTCCCCATTAATTTGAGCGAGGATGAAAGATTTGTGGATGACTTTCCTCATCCACAAATCTAGAAAAAAAAAAAAAAAGGACTAGAGGGCAGAGGGAGCGATTCAGATAGGGAAAATGCTGTGAGAGGCGCTGTGGCAGCCGTGGGGGTGGCAGGACCACTCGGCCAGGCCCAACCGCAACAAGGGATAGAGCCGTACCACTTTGAACCCGACGGTGACGGTCAAGAGGACGCGGCTGATATTGATACTGGAGTAGCACACGACATAGATCGCCTTCAGAATACAGAATGGTAAAAATGATCGCTTTGATGGATTGATTGATTGAAGCTTTTCTTAGCATATTGCACAGTTCAGTACATATTCCGTACAATTAACCACTAAATGGTAACACCCGAATAATTTTTTTCAGCTTGTTTAAGTCGGGGTCCACGTTAATCAATTCATGGTATGCTGCATAATACACTGTATTTCGTGTGTGTGTGGGGTCCAATCTAACCGTGTTCGCTTGACATCTCTGTTCCATAGTAAAGCATCTTTCGGGAATGTAAACAATGAAATACCGGCTGTGTTTGTGTTGCTACAGGCGGCCGCAATACACCGTTTCCCACCTACAGCTTTCTTCTTTGATGTCTCCATTGTTCATTAAACAAATTGCAAAAGATTAACCAACACAGATGTCCAGAATACTGTGTAATTTTGCGATGAAATCAGACGACTTAATAGCTGGACACGATGCTGGCACAAAATGTCCTCTACAATCCGTGGCGTCACGCGCAGGCGTCATCATACCGAGATGTTTCAGCAGGATTTTTCGGCGCGAAATTTAAAATTGCACTTTAGTTAATATTTCATCATTGATATATAAACTATCAGACTGCATGGTCGGTAGTAGTGGCTTTCAGTAGGCCTTTAACTCTCCTTTAGTAAGTAAAAAGGTGTATTTATCCTGTAATTTCTATATTTTTGATAATTATTCCATACTTAAATGAAAGAGTAAAAGCTACACATTTGTGTGTTTTTGTATTAGATTGTTAGGGCAATTCTCAAAGAATCCAATGCTGACAAAACACCCAGAATACATTTTATTTATTTTCTGTCTCTTGAGTTTCTGTCTGATGAACTCTGCTGTCCTCCTCTAGGACCAAGCTGCTCCATGCCAGCGGATGCCTGGCAGTGGCTGCTCACATGTGCTGTTTACATTATTAAATATCAGTTCATGCTTATTTTGGAGTATCAAGTAGGGCTGTCTTCCACTAAACAGTTTCATAAAACTCATTCGGAGGATTTTGCCTATAGTCAACATTTTTACAGCTCAAAGAAAAAGGCTTAAAGACTCTGATAAACACTACGAGTGTGGGGGGGAAAAAACACTAACCGGGATTCTTGTTTATTAAGATTATGAATAGATCCAAAATTTTAAAGGAGCATTACCGTTGCCAGAGGAGCCTAATAGTTTGCAGTTCCACACTGACACGACCAGCTATGCAACAAACTCAAAAGTACTGTATAAACGATTACAGTTGGTACAAAATGCGGCTGCTGGACTTTTGAGAAGAACAAGAAAGTTTGATCACATTACGCCTGTACTGGCTCACCTGCACTGGCTTCCTGTGCACTTAAGATGTGACTTTAAGGTTTTACTACTTACGTATAAAATACTACACGGTCTAGCTCCATCCTATCTTGCCGATTGTATTGTACCATATGTCACGGCAAGAAATCTGCGTTCAAAGGACTCCGGCTTATTAGTGATTCCCAAAGCCCAAAAAAAGTCTGCGGGCTATAGAGCGTTTTCCGTTCGGGCTCCAGTACTCTGGAATGCCCTCCCGGTAACAGTTCGAGATGCTACCTCAGTAGAAGCATTTAAGTCTCACCTTAAAACTCATTTGTATACTCTAGCCTTTAAATAGACCTCATTTTTAGACCAGTTGATCTGCCGCTTCTTTTTCTCCTCTGTCCCCCCCTCCCTTGTGGAGGGGGTCCGGTCCGATGACCATGGATGAAGTACTGGCTGTCCAGAGTCGGGACCCAGGATGGACCGCTCGTCGGGACCCAGGAGTAAAACTGTGTATCGGTTGGGGACATCTCTACGATGCTGATCCGCCTCCGCTTGGGATGGTTTCCTGTGGACGGGACTCTCGCTGGTGTCTTGGATCTGCTTTGAACTTAACTCTCGCGGCTGTGTTGGAGTATCATGTTAGAACCGCTCGACATCCAATGCTTTCGGTCCCCTAGAGGGGCGGAGGGGGGGTTGCCCACATTTGAGGTCCTCTACAAGGTTTTCATAGTCATCATTGTCACTGGCGTCCAACTGGGTGTGAGTTTTCCTTGCCCTTCTGTAGGTTCTTCCGAGGATGTGGTAGTCGTAGTGGTTTGTACAGTCCTTTGAGACATTTGTGATTTAGGGCTATATAAATAAACATTGATTGATTGAAAAGTACTGTATAAAGAAGAAACAATGCGATGACTGCAAACAACAAATATAAAGGATGGAAACAATACAGAATCCCAGTCCTATTATTGCCAGGATAACAAATGTTTCACTTCTGAAGAAAATTAATTTTCTCTTTTACCAATATTTGAAACACGTAAAAAAAGTAACCCAAATTTCCCTGTTGTGGGATCAACAAAGGATTATCTTATATTACCTTAAACCACAGAAATAAAAGACAAACTCATTTAATAAACTTTTATTTTAACTTTATAACAACAGTGAACATAAAGAACATAAAAAAAAAAATGTTCTACTTAACCAGTCTTGCTGATTATCTCTTAATCCTCCATTTTACCTGCAATCTCCTCTGAACTTCAATGCTTGCCATTCCCAGTTTTGGAGAGCTTCCGGTTAGGCCCTCAAATATTTTAAACAGTCACTCTTTGCTGGTACAATACCAGAAAATCAATAAGGCATTTTCAGAATTGATCTGACTATCATTTAAAGGCCTACTGAAATGAGATTTTCTTATTCAAACGGGGATAGCAGGTCCGTTCTATGTGTCATACTTGATCATTTCGCGATATTGCCATATTTTTGCTGAAAGGATTTAATAGAGAACATCCACGACAAAGTTCACAACTTTTGGTGCTGATTAAAAAAGCCTTGCCTGTACCGGAAGTCGCAGACGATGACGTCACAAGGGTGAGGGCTCCTCACGTCCTCACATTTTTTATAATGGGAGCCTCCAGCGGCAAGAGCTGTTCGGACGGAGAAAACGAGAATTTCCCCATTAATTTGTCGAGGATGAAAGATTTGTGGATGACGATATTGATAGCGAAGGACTAGAAAAATAAATAAATAAATAAAAATGGTGATTGCATTGGGACGGATTCAGATGTTTTTAGAAACATTTACCAGGATAATTCTGGGAAATCCCTTATCTTTCTATTGTGTTGCTAGTGTTTTAGTG
This sequence comes from Nerophis ophidion, assembly GCF_033978795.1. Lineage (NCBI taxonomy): Eukaryota > Metazoa > Chordata > Actinopteri > Syngnathiformes > Syngnathidae > Nerophis > Nerophis ophidion. Next base: position 28,374,102 of record NC_084626.1, read on the forward strand.
AGATTAAATAGTTCCTGATAGTCGGAGGGGTGTGGCCACGGGTGTCTTGACGCCAGTCTCTGAGGGAAGTCGACGGCAGCTGCATGGACGGGGCAAGCTCAGCTGATCTCCGGTAAGAGGCTACTTTTTACCACAATTTTCTCACCATGTTCGCTTGACTGCTCTGATCCATAGTAAAGCTTCACCTCCGGGAATTTTAAACAAGGAAACACCGTGTTTGTGTGGCTAAAGGCTAAAGCTTCCCACCTCCATCTTTCTACTTTGACTTCTCCATTATTAATTGAACACATTGCAAAAGATTCAGCAACACAGATGTCCAGAATACTGTTTAATTGAAAGAGGCGACTTTTTGCCGCAAATGGTGCTGCGCTGGTATGTCCCCTGCAACCCGAGACGACCTGTTTTTGTTATGTCCCCATACCGTCCGAAGTCCCCTAAAGGTGTGTAAACAGAGCAATGTCCCCATACCGTCAGAAGTCCCCTAAAGGTGTGTAAATAGAGCAATGTCCCAATTAAGTAAGCATTGCCAGAACACACACACACACACACACCCACACACACACACACACACACACACACACACAGTCCACTATTGCTCACTGACCACAAATTCAAGTGTGTCGAGTGGTAAAACGTGTGGTTCCTTGGAACAAATACTCCTACACTTCCTGCGGTGCAAAGACAGTAAATTACACCGGGGGCCAGTTTGTAGTGTGAGCAACACATCCGCTTCATCATTATTTGCAGTGCATGAGTCAGCAGGTTATCTTTTGAAATCGAAATCAACATTTTCGTTCAATGCATTTTTGGATGATTCTGTGTTAAAACAAAACTGTTTGGTGTGACTCTTTGGGAACCTAACGATTAAAGTTAAAGTTAAAGTACCAATGATTGTCACACACATACTAGATGTGGCGAAATTATTCTCTGCATTTGACCCATCACCCTTGATTAAATTGATTCCTTGGGGTTCGATATAATTTAGAATTCTCAATTGAACACGATTCTCGCCATGCATTATTTGGTATAATTATAATGAAAATTAAAACAGGTTACAGGTTAGAAAAACTCCTGATTGTATGGAGATGGTCTAAAAATGTCTCTGCAACATTGATTCCTATCAAATCAAACAAAAAAAATAAATACACTACATTGCCAAACATAGTTGGCCACCCATCCAAATGATCAGAACCAGGTGTCATAATCACTTAGTTGTATAAAATCAAGCGCTTAGGTTTCGACAAATATTTGTGAAAGAATGGGCCGTTCTCAGGAGCTCAGTGATTTCTAGCGTGGAACTGTCATAGGATGCCGTCTGGTGCGGATAAACTTGACTGGCCTACACAGAGTCCTGACCTGAACCCGACAGAACACCTTTGGGAAGAATTAGAACGGAGACTGAGAGCCAGGCCTTCTTGACCCACATCAGTGTGTGACCTCACCAATGCGCTTTTGGAAGAACGGTGGAAAATTCCTATAAACACACTCCGCAACCTTGTGGACAGCCTTCCCAGAAGAGTTGAAGCTGTGATAGCTGCAAAAAGATGGACCGACTTCATATTGAACACTATGGGTTAGGAATGGGATGGCACTTCAAGTTCATGTGTGAAGTGAAGTGAAGTGAAGTGAATTATATTTATATAGCGCTTTAATTATATTTATATAGCGCTTTTTCTCTAGTGACTCAAAGCGCTTTACATAGTGAAACCCAATATCTAAGTTACATTTAAACCAGTGTGGGTGGCACTGGGAGCAGGTGGGTAATATGTCTTGCCCAAGGACACAACGGCAGTGACTAGGATGGTGTAAGCGGGGATTGAACCTGCAACCCTCAAGTTGCTGGCACGGCCGCTCTACCAACCAAACTATACCGCCCCACAGTCAAGGCAGGTGGCCAAATACTTTTGGCAATGTAGTGTATATCTTTTTAAATCGATTTTTGAAATATAGGAATCGTTTTACCATCAATGCGCTTAAAGGCCTACTGAAAGCCACTACTACCGACCACGCAGTCTGATAGTTTATATATCAATGATGAAATATTAACATTGCAACACATGCCAATACGGCCTTTTTAGTTTACTAAATTGCAATTTTAAATTTCCCGCGAGGTGTCTGATTTACTCGGATAATTCTGGAAAATCCCTTATCTGCTTATTGTGTTACTAGTGTTTTAGTGAGATTATAAAGTCATACCTGAAAGTCAGTGGGCTGCGGTGACCGCCAGTGTCTCTGAGGGAAGCCATATGGAAGAGCCAAGGAAGTCACAGCTGCCTTTTTGACAGCTGCTGCAGGAGGACGCAAACCCCGCTCATGTCTCCGGTAAGAGCCGACTTAATATCACAGTTTTCTGATCCAAAAACTTGCCGGTTGACATGTGGTAGAGAAACATGTTCGCTTGACCGCTCTGTTCCATCTTAAAGCTTCACAACAAACAAAGAAGCACCGGCTGTGTTTTGGTTGCTAAAGACAACTGCAATATACCGCTTTCCATCAACAGCATTCTTCTTTATAGTCTCCATTATTAATTGAACAAATTGCAAAAGATTCAGCAACACAGATGTCCAGAATACTGTGTAATTATGCGATTAAAGCAGACGACTTTTAGCCGTGAGTGGTGCTGGGATAAAATGTCCGCTCCAACCAATAACGCGTCAACATAAGCGTCATCATTCCGCGAAGAGTTGAGTTTATACCAAAAAGTTCTATTTTGGTTTCATCCAACCACATGACATTCTCCCAATCCTCTGCTGTATCATCCATGTATCCATTTTGGTATAAACTCAACTCGTCGTGTTTGGAGGAAGAAGAATACTGAGTTGCATCCCAAGAACACCATACCTACTGTGACGGATTTTAGATCCATCCATCGATTTTCTACCGCTTCTTCCCTTTCGGGGTCGCTGGTGCCTATCTCAGCTACAATCGGGCGGAAGGCGGTGTACACCCTGGACAAGTCACCACCTCATCGCAGGGTCCAGATTATTGATGTATGCTGATAATTCAACATATCGCACACAAGTAGGAGGTAGCGGTCAAATAGTCCTCAGGTGCTCATTAGCAGCAGGTGTAAAACATAATTACTAATCACCAACAAGGTGAGGACGAGAGTGCTCGGAAGCAGAGGTGAAGCTACTGCAGGACAAGACATATGGAACAGGAAGTGGAGTTTTTTTGATTGATTAATTGATACTTTTATTAGTAGATTGCACAGTTCAGTACATATTCCGTACAATTGACCACTAAATGGTAACACCCCAATAAGTTTTTCAACTTGTTTAAGTCGGGGTCCACGTTAATCAATTCATGGTAACACAATAAGAGTCCAAAACAGGAAGTGAACAAAAAGCTGAAAAAGCACCCATAAAACGGCATAGATTTTACATGTTTACTGTGTTGCCAGAATTTGATCCAGTTAAAAGTCGAAGGTGTCTGAAAAGACGGGTAGAATAAATTTAGTTTGTGATGTCAATAATTGTGGGCTTCACGGTGGCAGAGGGGTTAGTGCGTCTGCCTCACAATACAAAGGTCCTGCAGTCCTGGGTTCAAATCCAGGCTCGGGAACTTTCTGTGTGGAGTTTGCATGTTCTCCCCGTGAATGCGTGGGTTCCCTCCGGGTACTCCGGCTTCCTCCCACTTCCAAAGACATGCACCTGGGGATAGGTTGATTGGCAACACTAAATGGTCCCTAGTGTGTGAATGTGAGTGTGAATGTTGTCTGTCTATCTGTGTTGGCCCTGCGATGAGGTGGCGACTTGTCCAGGGTGTACCCCGCCTTCCGCCCGATTGTAGCTGAGATAGGCGCCAGCGCCCCCCGCGACCCCAAAAGGGAATAAGCGGTAGAAAATGGATGGATGGATGGATGTCAATAATTGTATTTTCTTTCCAATTTATTTATTTATTCATTTTTTGTCCTGTCCAGCTACTCAGGCAAATCATATAGTTAATAGATGCCCATAATAAAATAAAATTTACTTTACAAAAGAGAAGTGTGGGATACTTCTCTTGTTGTCTTATTTGTATTTGACTTGGCCCCATTCATTCTTTCCTTAACACGGATCAATCGTCCTGTCCCCTTAGCAGAAAAACAGCCCCAAAGCATGATGTTTACGCCCCCATGCTTCACAGTAGGTGTGGTGTACTTGGGATGCAACTCAGTTTTCTTCTTCCTCCAAACACGATGAGTTGAGTTTGTACCTAAAGGTTCTATTTTGGTTTCATCTGACCACATGACATTCTCCCAATCCTCTGCCGTATCATCCATGTATCCATTTTGGTATAAACTCAACTCGTCGTGTTTGGAGGAAGAAGAATACTGAGTTGCATCCCAAGAACACCATAACTACTGTGAAGCATGGGGGTGGAAACATCATACTTTGGGGCTGTTTTTCTGCTAAGGGGACAGGACGATTGATCCGTGTTAAGGAAAGAATGAATGGGGTCATGTATCGTGAGATTTTGAGCCAAAACCTCCTTTGGCTGATAAAATACTTATTTTCCAGCATAATTTACAAATAAATTCTTTAAAATTCCTACAATGTGAATTCCTGGATTTTTTTTTTCACATTCTGTCTCTCACAGTTGAAGTGTACCTATGATGAAAATGACAGACCTCTGTCATCATTTTAAGTGGGAGAACTTGCGCAATCGGTGGCTGACTAAACAGTTTTTTGCCCCACTGAAAGTATTCCCCGTGCTGAACAAGGAACGCTGGTTTAAATATCACTCTTGCATCATGCCGTGGCATCTGGGACCATTTGTTTGTGGCATTTGCAGCTTTCTGATGAGCGTAGGGAACCTGACACCCGGTTTTGTTCCCATGAGTCCACGATGTGCATCATCCCTCTGTTCCTGCGCGCAAACCTTTGCAGATGTTTGAGTGCGCGTTTTGTAAATATTTTCCCCGGTGAGGAGTGTGGAGAAGCAGACCTCGGAGTAAATAATACACTGCATTTTCAAACACAAGATGTTCTCGTAAAGAAGAACATTAAATTCCCTCTTTATCGAACGTTAAGTCGGTTGTCAAGTGATGAGTCCCTGCGGCACAGCCAGGAATTTTTTTTAGCTCGAAGCTACCTTCGTCCTAATGAAGATAAAACAGGCTCGCTGACTCTAGTCTGCTTGGATGCAAACCATTACCACAGCTAATTACTAGATTAATCAGGAATAAGGTGCCTTTTAAGCCTTTTTTTTTTCATTATTTAAGAATGAAATGCTCTGTCTGGACTGAGGCTGTCTACACTCAGCCGTTTAACCCCTTTAAAGAAATAATTATTTAGCCTAAGCCCCGTTTCGGCCACACTAATTCATTGTTTAAGGTTCCCCTCATTGGATTTTTGATTATTGATTAATTGATTGAGGGCTTTATTGACTACCATGAGCTAATGCAACGAAATGTTGTTATCTGTAGTGTAAAGTTCAAATTTGAATGACAATAAAAAATAAGTCTAAGTCTGAAAACGGACGGCGTGGCGCAGTGGAAGAGTAGCCGTGCGCAACCCGAGGGTCCCTGGTTCAATCCCCACCTAGTACTAACCTCGTCACGTCCGTTGTGTCCTGAGCAAGACACTTCACCCTTGCTCCTGGTGGGTGCTGGTTAGCGCCTTGCATGGCAGCTCCCTCCATCAGTGTGTGAATGGGTGAATGTGGAAGTAGTGTCAAAGCGCTTTGAGTACCTTCAAGGTAGAAAAGCGCTATACAAGTACAACCCATTTATTTTATTTATTTATCATTTATAAAAACGTGTCTCTCCAAGTACCAACAGAATGACCATAATTAAAAGACAATGGGGTAATTGGTAGGGGTGTGGGAAAAAAATCGATTCGAATACGTTGTGCGATTCAGATTTGATTCTCATTTTTAAATAATCGATTTTTTTTTCATCATTCCAACAAACCACTACACAGCAATACCATAAAAATGCAATCCAATTCCAAAACCGAACCTGACCCAGCAACACTCAGAACTGCAATAAACAGAGCAATTGAGAGGAGACGCAAACACGACACAGAACAAACCGAAAGTAGTGAAACAAAAATGAATATTATCAACAACAGTATCAATAGTAGTTATAATTTCAGCATAGCAGTGATTAAAAATCCCTCATTGACATTATCATTAGACATTTATAAAAAATAAAAACAAAAGAACAATAGTGTCACAGTGGCTTACACTTGCATCGCATCTCATAAGCTTGACAACACACTGTGTCCAATGTTTTCACAAAGATAAAATAAGTCATATTTTTGGTTCGTTTAATAGTTAAAAAAAATTACATTATTGCAATCAGTTGATAAAACATTGTCCTTTATAATTATAAAAGCTTTTTTTTTTAAATCTACTACTTTGCTTGCATGTCAGCAGACTGGGGTAGATCCTGCTGAAATCCTATGTATTGAATGAATACAGAATCGTTTTCAATCAGAAAAATATCGTTTTTGAATAGAGAATCGCGTTTAATCGAAAAAAAATCGATGTATTATCGAATCGCGACCCCAAGAATCAATATTGAATCGAATCGTGGGACACCCAAAGATTCACAGCCCTAGTAGTTGGCCTAAGTTTAATTAAAAACAAGGCAAAGGTTTTATCTCCTGTAACATAACACACAGTTTGAACAGTAATACTGTATGTAAATATAAGAAAAATAAAACACTGTACTTTGATTATGATTATTTGATGTACCACCAGTGGTACATGTACCACAGTTTGAGGAAACATTTCAATCAATCAATGTTCATTTATATATCCCAAAATCACAAGTGTCTCAAAGGGACGACGTCCGCAGTTCAGCGCCCGCATAAGGGCAAGGAAAAACTCGAAACCCGGTGGGACGTCGATGAGAATGACTATGAGAAACCTTGGAGAGGACCGCATTAGGGGAGACCGGAGGCATTGGACGTCGAGTGGGTCTGACATAATATTGTGAAAGTCCAGTCCATAGTGGACATAACATAATAGTGAGAGTCCAGTCCGTAGTGGGGCCAGTAGGAGACCATCCCGAGCAGAGACGTGTCAGCAGCACAGAGATGTCCCCAATTAATGCACAGGCGAGCGGTCCACCCCGGGCATACTTGACAACCTTGAGACCTCTGATTTCGGGAGGTGGGGTGTGTGGTGAAGATTATCCGTGCTTGGGGCGGGGGCGTGGTTGGGGGCGTAGTTAAGCGGGGAGGAGTATATTTACAGCTAGAATTCACCAAGTCAAGTATTTCATATATATATATATATATATATATATATATATATATATATATATATATATATATAAGATAAATACTTGAATTTCAGTGTTCATTTATTTACACCTATACACACACACATAACACTCATCTACTCATTGTTGAGTTAAGGGTTGAATTGTCCATCCTTGTTCTATTCTCTGTCACTATTTTTCTAACCATGCTGAACACCCCCTTCTGATGATGCATTGCTGTGTGACACGCACAAAACTGCTTTCATTAAATGCACTAGAGTCTGGAATCTTACATCTCTCCCTAGCATGGCCCAAAACCGGTCAATCTTTGCTTCCTGAGGAAGATCTTCACTGCCAAGCACATTGGTAGTCCACTACTTCTTCCCGGAGGTTATTCAGGTCCAATTGCAGCTGCGGCTTGAAACTTACAAGCGTATTTCATCATTTTACCCGTTGTTGGCGTCGCCATGGCTGTATCTTCCTCGTTCCTCTGCTTCGTCTTCTTGTTGTGTGCGCAGTTGCGCACTGCACTCTCTAAAAGCCGTAGATGTTATTGTCACATATGCATGTACAGTAGATGGCGGTGGACGAAAACGTGACTGCTGTTGTTGTGTGTTGTTACCGCGCTGGTAAACTGCCAGACAATAAACCCACATAAGAAACCAAGAACTCGCCCTCGATCATTCTACAGTTATAACGTCATTGGGCAGGCACGCTGTTTATATTGTGGGAAAGCGGACGTGAAAACAGGCTGTCGACACGTAATACAGGTCCGCATGGAGCTGGAGGGGGCGTGGCCTCCAGCTACGCCTGAATTTCGAGAGATTTTCGGGAGAAAATTTGCCCTGGGAGGTTTTTGGGAGAGGCGCTGAATTTCGGGAGTCTCCCGGAAAATCCGGGAGGGTTGGCAAGTATGACCACTGGTCCTGACTGTGGATAGCCAGCACTTCATCCATGGCCCCCCCTCTCCAGAGGGGGGCAGAGTAGAAAAGAAATGAAACGGCAGATCAACTGGTCTAAATAGGGGGTCTATTTAAAGGCTAGAGCAGGGGTCACCAACGTGGTGCCCGCGAGCACCAGGTAGCCCGTGAGGACCAGATGAGTAGCCCGCTGGCCTGTTCTAAAAATAACTCAAATAGCAGCACTTACCAGTGAGCTGCCTCTATTTTTAAAATTGTATTTATTTACTAGCAAGCTGGTCTCGTTTTGCTCGACATTTTTAATTCTAAGAGAAACAAAACTCAAATAGAATTTGAAAATCCAAGAAAATATTTTAAAGACTTGGTCTTCACGTGTTCAAATAAATTCATTTATTGTTTTACTTTGCTTCTTATAACTTTCAGAAAGACAATTTTAGAGAAAAAATACAACCTTAAAAATGATTTTAGGATTTTTAAACACAAATACCTTTTTTATCTTTTTAAATTCCTTCCTCTTCTTTCCTGACAATTTAAATCAATGTTCAAGTTTTTTTTTATTGTAAAGAATAATAAATTCATCTTAATTTGATTCTTCATATTAGCTTCTGTTTTTTCGATGAAGAATATTTGTGAAATATTTCTTCAAACTCATTATGATTAAAATTCAAAAAAAAAATTCGGACAAATCAAGAAAATCTGTAGAATCAAATTTAAATATTATTTAAAAGTCTTTTGAATTCCTTTTACATTTTTTGTTCTGAAAAATCTAGAAAAAATAATGATTTGTCTTTGTTAGAAATATAGCTTGGTCCAATTTGTTGTATATTCTAACAAAGTGCAGATTGGATTTTAACATATTTAAAACATGTCATCAAAATTCTAAAATTAATCTTAATCAGGAAAAATCACTAATGATGTTCCATAAATTATTTTTTAATTTTTTTTTAGAAAGATTCGTATTAGCTAGTTTTTCTCTTCATTTTTTTCGGTTGAATTTTGAATTTTAAAGAGTCGAAATTGAAGATAAACTGTTTCAAAATTTAGTTTTCATTTTTTTCCCGTGTTTTCTCCTCTTTTAAACCGTTAAATTAAGTGTTTTTTTCATCATTTATTCCCTACAAAAAACCTTTCGTCAAAGGAAAAAAAATGTACGACAGAATGACTGACAGAAATACCCAATTTTTTTATATGTATAGATTTATTTATTAAAGGTAAATTGAGCAAATTTGCTATTTCTGGCAATTTATTTAAGTGTGTATCAAACTGGTAGCCCTTCGCATTAATCAGTACCCAAGAAGTAGCTTTTGGTTTCAAAAAGGTTGGTGACCCCTGGGCTAGAGTATACAAATGAATTTTAAGATGGGACTTAAATGCTTCTACTGAGGTAGCATCTCGTTACCGGGAGGGCATCCCAGAGTACTAGAGCCCGAATAGAAAACGCTCTATAGCCCGCAGACTTTTTTTGGGCTCTGGGAATCACTAATAAGCCAGAGTTCTTTGAACGCAGATTTCTTGCCGGGACATATCGGCAATAAAGACTGGAGCTGGACCGTGTAGTATTTTCCTTTGGCAATAAAACATAATAATGGAAGTCATAGCCACAGTTGGCATGATACCCTTATTCAGCCTAGTAGTAGTAGGAGTAAATATTCATTATTCATTCCAGGGTTTATAGTACAAGCATGTAACGTATGGAAGCACTGTGATCTTCCCCGCTGCAATAAAAGCCCATCAACGTGAGTACAACATGTCTCATTAGCCCCGTTCCCACAGCTGGAAGACGAAGAAGATGGCTGACGTTCTCGCTCTAATTAGTTCCTCTGGCGCTGCACATTCTTCACTGCGAGGGCCTCACCATCGGGGCCTTTTTTTTTTTTTTCTTTTGCTCGTCCCTCCCGGGAAGGGTGAGTTATTGATTGCACTTCTTTCATGATAAATTCCCTTTGTGGAAGCCGGGGAGTTTTTTTTTTTTTTTTTTTTTTGGTCTGCAGTCGTGGGCAGAGCTGCTCTCTCTGCATGTTGTCTGGAGTTGACCTTGAGTTTCTCAGTCAATTACACCGCAGGGGGCCTGGGGGGAGGTGGAAAGACGGGCGGATAAATTGCTGGATGTATGGTCAAAGACAGTTGAATTTGTTGTTTTCGTACTTTTTTTCATCATTCCGTATCTCTGAACCATACATCCTGTTCGGCTCGGATGATTTGTGACCTAAGTTAAAGGGGAACATTATCACAAGACCTATGTAAGCGTCAATATACACCTTGATGTTGCAGAAAAAAGACCATATGTTTTTTTTAACCGATTTTCGAACTCTAAAAGGGTGAATTTGGCGATTTAAACGTATTTCAATTGCGATGACCTTTCACCCTCGGCGTCACAATGGGAAGCAATCCGCCATTTTCTCAAACACATTACACACCAAGTCAAATCAGCTGTGTTATTTTCAGTTTTTTCGACTGTTTTCCCTACCTTGGAGACATCATGCCTCCAAGTTGTCGGAGGGTGTAACAACACGATCAGGGACTGATTCAAGTTGACTTACGTGGAGTTTGCATCAATGCTAACATGCTATTTAGGCTAGCTGTATGTACATATTGCATCGTTTTGCCTCATTTGTAGCTATATTTGCATCCATCCTTTCCCTGCGCCCACATTTAATGCCAAACAAACACATACCAATCGACGGATTCAAGTACGCCAGTGGTCAAAAGATGCGAAAGTCCCTCGTTTGTTCTGCACATTTTACCGACGACAGCGATGCTACGACAGATGGCACAGAGATGTGTGGATATCCTGCAACACTCAAAGCAGATGCATTTCCAACGATAAAGTTAACGACTATTGACTTCTGTGCTAATCAGACATATTTGGTCACGGCATGACTGCCAGCTAATCGATTCTAACATGCTATTTAGGCTAGCTGTATGTACATTTGTAGCTATATTTGCACCAAGCCTTTCCCTCCACCCACATTTAATGCCAAACAAACACATACCAATCGACGGATTCAAGTACGCCAGTGGTCAAAAGATGCGAAAGTCCCTCGTTTGTTCTGCACATTTTACCGACGACAGCGATGCTACGACAGATGACACAGAGATGTGTGGATATCCTGCAACACTCAAAGCCGATGCATTTCCAACGATAAAGTTAACGACTATTGACTTATGTGCTAATCAGACATATTTGGTCACGGCATGACTGCCAGGTAATCGATTCTAACATGCTATTTAGGCTAGCTGTATGTACATTTGTAGCTATATTTGCACAAAGCCTTTCCCTCCACCCACATTTAATGCCAAACAAACACATACCAATCGACGGATTCAAGTACGCCAGTGGTCAAAAGATGCGAAAGTCCCTCGTTTGTTCTGCACATTTTACCGACGACAGCGATGCTGCGACAGATGGCACAGAGATGTGTGGATATCCTGCGACACTCAAAGCAGATGCATTTCCAACGATAAAGTTAACGACTATTGACTTATGTGCTAATCAGACATATTTGGTCACGGCATGACTGCCAGCTAATCGATGCTAACATGCTATTTCGGCTAGCTGTATGTACATTTGTAGCTATATTTGCACCAAGCCTTTCCCTCCACCCACATTTAATGCCAAACAAACACATACCACTCGACGGATTCAAGTACACCAGTGGTCAAAAGATGCGAAAGTCCCTCGTTTGTTCTGCACATTTTACCGATGACAGCGATGCTACGACAGATGGCACAGAGATGTGTGGATATCCTGCGACACTCAAAGCAGATGCATTTCCAACGATAAAGTTAACGACTATTGACTTATGTGCTAATCAGACATATTTGGTCACGGCATGACTGCCAGCTAATCGATTCTAACATGCTATTTAGGCTAGCTGTATGTACATTTGTAGCTATATTTGCACCAAGCCTTTCCCTCCGCCCACATTTAATGCCAAACAAACACACACCAATCGACGGATTCAAGTACGCCAGTGGTCAAAAGATGCGAAAGTCCCTCGTTTGTTCTGCACATTTGACCGACGACAGCGATGCTACGACAGATGGCACAGAGATGTGTGGATATCCTGCAACACTCAAAGCCGATGCATTTCCAACGATAAAGTTAACGACTATTGACTTATGTGCTAATCAGACATATTTGGTCACGGCATGACTGCCAGCTAATCGATTCTAACATGCTATTTAGGCTAGCTGTATGTACATTTGTAGCTATATTTGCACCAAGCCTTTCCCTCCACCCACATTTAATGCCAAACAAACACATACTAATCGACGGATTCAAGTACGCCAGTGGTCAAAAGATGCGAAAGTCCCTCGTTTGTTCTGCACATTTTACCGACGACAGCGATGCTACGACAGATGGCACAGAGATGTGTGGATATCCTGCAACACTCAAAGCCGATGCATTTCCAACGATAAAGTTAACGACTATTGACTTATGTGCTAATCAGACATATTTGGTCACGGCATGACTGCCAGCTAATCGATTCTAACATGCTATTTAGGCTAGCTGTATGTACATTTGTAGCTATATTTGCACCAAGCCTTTCCCTCCACCCACATTTAATGCCAAACAAACACATACCAATCGACGGATTCAAGTACGCCAGTGGTCAAAAGATGCAAAAGTCCCTCGTTTGTTCTGCACATTTTACCGACGACAGCGATGCTACGACAGATGGCACAGAGATGTGTGGATATCCTGCGACACTCAAAGCAGATACATTTCCAACGATAAAGTTAACGACTATTGACTTATGTGCTAATCAGACATATTTGGTCACGGCATGACTGCCAGCTAATCGATGCTAACATGCTATTTCGGCTAGCTGTATGTACATTTGTAGCTATATTTGCACCAAGCCTTTCCCTCCGCCCACATTTAATGCCAAACAAACACATACCAATCGACGGATTCAAGTACGCCAGTGGTCAAAAGATGCGAAAGTCTCTCGTTTGTTCTGCACATTTTACCGACAACAGCGATGCTACGACAGATGGCACAGAGATGTGTGGATATCCTGCAACACTCAAAGCCGATGCATTTCCAACGATAAAGTTAACGACTATTGACTTATGTGCTAATCAGACATATTTGGTCACGGCATGACTGCCAGCTAATCGATTCTAACATGCTATTTAGGCTAGCTGTATGTACATTTGTAGCTATATTTGCACCAAGCCTTTCCCTCCACCCACATTTAATGCCAAACAAACACATACCAATCGACGGATTCAAGTACGCCAGTGGTCAAAAGATGCGAAAGTCCCTCGTTTGTTCTGCACATTTGACCGACGACAGCGATGCTACGACAGATGGCACAGAGATGTGTGGATATCCTGCGACACTCAAAGCCGATGCATTTCCAACGATAAAGTTAACGACTATTGACTTATGTGCTAATCAGACATATTTGGTCACGGCATGACTGCCAGCTAATCGATGCTAACATGCTATTTAGGCTAGCTGTATGTACATTTGTAGCTCTATTTGCACCAAGCCTTTCCCTCCACCCACATTTAATGCCAAACAAACACATACCAATCGACGGATTCAAGTACACCAGTGGTCAAAAGATGAGAAAGTCCCTCGTTTGTTCTGCACATTTTACCGATGACAGCGACGCTACGACAGATGGCACAGAGATGTGTGGATATCCTGCGACACTCAAAGCAGATGCATTTCCAACGATAAAGTCAACGAAATCACAAAGGTGAGTTTTGTTGATGTTATTGTCTTATGTGCTAATCAGACATATTTGGCCACGGCATGACTGCCAGCTAATCGATGCTAACATGCTATTTAGGCGAGCTGTTTGTACATTTGTAGCTATATTTGAATCCAGCCTTTCCCTCCACCCACATTTAATGCCAAACAAACACTTACCAATCGACATATTTATGTTGCTCCGGTGGTCAAAAGATGCAATCGTTGGTTAGAAGGCGATCGCCGAATAGCTTCAGTAGCTATTCGCTCAATAGCTTCAGTTTTTTCGTCAATTTCATTTTCGCTATCTGCCTCCATACTCCAACCATCCGTTTCAATACATGCGTAATCTGTTGAATCGCTTAAGCCGCTGAAATCCGAGTCTGAATCCGAGCTAATGTCGCTATATCTTGCTGTTCTATCCGCCATGTTTGTTTGTATTGGCGTCACTATGTGACATTACAGGAGAATGGACGGGTGGTTTACAGATAGCGAAAATCAGGCACTTTAAAGCCTTTTTTCGGGATATTCCATGATGGGTAACATTTTGAAAAAAACTTCAAAAAATAAAATAAGCCACGGGGAACGGTTTTTTATTGGTTTCAACCCTTCTGAAATTGTGATAATATTCCCCTTTAAAGGCCTACTGAAATGAGATGTTCTTATTTAAACGGGGATAGCAGTAATTTGAGCGAGGATGAAAGATTCGTGGATGAGGAAAGTTAGAGTGAAGCACTAAAAAAAAAAGAGAAGAAAAAGGCGACGGCGCCAGGCGGCAGTGGGAGAGTTTCAGATGTAATTAGACACATTTACTAGGATGATTCTGGAAAATCCCTGATCTGCTTATTGTGTTAATAGTATTTTAGTGAGATTATGAAGTCATACCTGAAAGTCGGATGGCTGCGGTGAACGCCAGTGTCCCTGAGAGAAGCCGAGGAGTCAAGATCACAGCTGCCTTTTTTGAGCTGCAGGATGAGGTCGCGTAATCCACTCAAATCCCCGGTAAGAGCCGACTTAATACCACAATTTCCCCATCCAAAAACTTGCTGGTTGACGTCGAGAAACATGTTCACTTTACCGCTCTGTTTTAAAGCTTCACAACAAACAAAGAAACACCGGCTGTTTTTTGGTTGCTAAAGGCAGCTGCAATCCACCGCTTTCCACCAACAGCATTCTTCTTTGACGTCTCCATTATTAATTGAACAAATTGCAAATGATTCCGGTGTGAGGAATCCTCACAACTTCGCATTGTTTATAATGTGAGCCACGAGCAGTAAGAGCAATTCGGACCCAGAAAGCGACGATTTCCCCATTAATTTGATTCGTGGATGAGGAAAGTTAGAGTGAAGCACTAAAAAAAGAAAAGAAAAAGGCGACGGCTCCAGGCGGTGGCAGTGGGAGAGTTTCAGATGTAATTAGACACATTTACTCGGATAATTCTGGAAAATCCCTTATCTGCTTATTGTGTTAATAGTATTTTAGTGAGATTATGAAGTCATACCTGAAAGTCGGATGGCTGCGGTGTCTCTGAGAGAAGCCAAGGAGCCAAGATCAGAGCTGCCTTTTTTGAGCTGCAGGATGAGGTCGCGTAATCCACTCAAATCCCCGGTAAGAGCCGACTTAATATCACAATTTTCCCATCCAAAAACTTACTGGTTGACATAGAGAAACATGTTCACTTTACCGCTTTGTGTTAAAGCTTCACAACAAACAAAGAAACACCGGCTGTGTTTTGGTTGCTTTCCACCAACAGCATTCTTCTTTGACGTCTCCATTATTAATTGAACAAATTGCAAAAGATTCACCAACACAGTGTAATTGCACGATGAAAAGAGACGACTTTTAGCCGTAAGTGGTGCTGGGCTAATATGTCCCCTCCAACCAATAACGTCACAAGTACGCGTCATCATTCCGTGACGTTTTCAACAGGAAACTCCGCGGGAAATTTGAAAATTGTAATTTAGTAAACTAAAAAGGCCGTATTGGCATGTGTTGCAATGTTAATATTTCATCATTGATATATAAACTATCAGACTGCGTGGTCGGTAGTAGTGGCTTTCAGTAGGCCTTTAAGAAAGGTAAAGGTATTTATACGCCGTGGCACTTGTAGGCGCAGGCGGGCAACCCAGCCCATCCTTCCAATCCCTGTGGCGTCTTCCAGCTCTGCGGCCGATATTTCCCAGGATGAATCCTCGCTTGGGTGACACAGGGAGCCCTTTTATCACCCGACACGCCGGCTAAGTCTCGGCCTCTCGTGTTACACAGAGTGGCGAGGACTCTTGTCTGTGATGATCCGAGGGCCGATGCAGAGCCCCCTGTGTGAAGTCAGTTGCCTTCCGAGTTGTTGACGTACAAACCCCCAAACCAATGAAGTTTTGAAGAAATTAAAAAAAATACAATGATTTGTAAATCCTTTTCAACCTATATTCAATTGCATACACTGGAGAGACAAAATACTCAACATTCAAACTGAAAAACTTGATTTTTTTGCACATTTTAGCTCATTTGGAATTTGATGCCTGCAAAATGTTTCAAAAAAAGCTGGCACAAGTGGCAAAAAAAGACTGAGAAAGTTGAGGAATGCTCATCAAACACTTTTTTGGAACATCCCACAGGTGAACAGTCTTCCATGAAATGCTCGTAAGCCATGATATTATGGACCTTTGAACCCTCAGGCGGTACTGCATCAAAAAGCGACATCTGCGTGTAGAGGATATCACCACATGGGCTCAGGAACACTTCAGAAAACGGTAACTACAGTTGGTCGCTGTAGTTGGCGACCCCCAAAAAAAAATCTCACGTACCCCTTGGCATACCTTTAAGTACCCCTGGGGGTACTTAAAGGTACGCCAAGGGGTACGTGAGATTTTTTTTTTTAATCTAAAAATATAAATTCAAAAATCCTTTATAATTGTAGCTGAGATAGGCATCAGAGCCCCCGCGACCCCAAAGGGAATAAGCGGTAGAAAATGGATGGATGATATTATGGACCTTTGACCCCTCAGGCGGTACTGCATCAAAAAGCGACATCTGCGTGTAAATGATATCACCACGTGGGCTCAGGAATACTTCATAAAACCACTGTCGGTAACTACAGTTGGTCGCTACATCCGTTAGTGCAAGTTCAGGGGGGGCATGGCCTAGTGCAGTGGTTCTCAAATGGGGGTACGTGTACCCCTGGGGGTTCTTGAAGGTATGCCAAGGGGTACGTGAGATTTTTTTTTTTTTAATCTAAAAATAGCAATTCAAAAATCTTTTATAATTGTAGCTGAGATAGGCATCAGCGCCCCCCGCAACCCCAAAGGGAATAAGCGGTAGAAAATGGATGGAATAAAACATCCATATTTTGTTGAAGTCAGTTCATAAACTGTGAAAAGAAATGCAACAATGCAATATTCAGTGTTGACAGCTGGATTTTTTTGTGGACATGTTCCATAAATGTTGATGTTCAATATTTCTTTTTTTGAAGAAATGTTTAGAATTAAGTTGATGAATCCAGATGGATCTCTATTACAATCCCCAAAGAGGGCACTTTAAGTGTTGTAGAAATCTTTATTTATAATTGAATCACTTGTTTATTTTCCAACAAGTTTTCAGTTATTTTTACATATCTTTTTTCCTAATAGTTCAAGAAAGACCACTACAAATGAGCAATAATTTGCACTGTTATACAATTTAATAAATCAGAAACTGATGACATAGTGCTGTATTTTATTTCTTTATCTCTTTTTTTGTGAATTGTGAATTATATTTATATAGCGCTTTTCTCAAGTGACTCAAAGCGCTTTACATAGTGACACCCAATATCATAGTTACATTTAAACCTTTTTTTAATCTAAAAATGCTTTGCTCTGATTAGGGGGTACTTGAATTAAAAATATGTTCACAGGGGGTACATCACTGAAAAAAGGTTGAGAACCACTGGTGAATGAATGATAGGTGGTGGTTGGAGGGGCCGTAGGCGCAAACTGGCAGCCACGCTTCCATCAGTCTAGCCCGGGGCAGCTGTGGCTACAGATGGTGTGAATGAATGATGGGTTCCCACTTCTCTGTGAGCGCTTTGAGTATCTAATAATAGAAAAGCACGATATAAATCTAATCCATTATCATTATTATTATTATTAAGGTAAAACACTACTATGTAAAGCCAAAGTCATTTATCAACAACACCCAGAAAAGCCGCCGGCTTCGCTGGGCCCGAGCTCATCTAAGATGGACTGATGCAAAGTGGAAAAGTGTTCCGTGGTCTGACGAGTCCACGTTTCAAATTGTTTTTGGAAACTGTGGATGTCATGTCCTCTGGAACAAAGAGGAAAAGAACTATCCGGATTGGTCCAGGTGGAAAGTTGAAAAGCCAGCATCTGTGATGGTATGGGGGTGTATTAGTGCCCAAGGCATGGGTAACTTACACGTCTGTGAACACACCATTAATGCTGAAAGGTACATACACGTTTTGGAGCAACATATGTTGCGATCCAAGCAACGCTATCATGGACGCCCCTGCTTATTTCAGCAAGACAATGCCAATTCACGTGTTTCAACTGCTTGGCTTCATAGTAAAAGAGTGCGGCTACTAGACTGGTGCTGCCTGTAGTCCAGACCTGTCTCCCATTGAAAATGTGTGGCACATTATGAAACCTAAAATACCACAACGGAGAACCCGGACTGTCGAAGAACTTAAGCTGTACATTAAGCAAGAATGGGAAAGAATTCCACCTGAAAAGCTTCAAAAATTGGTTTCCTCAGTTCCCAAACGTTTACAAGGTGTTGTTAAAAGGTAAAAAAATGCCCGCGTGCCAACTATTTTTGCAATATGTTGCCGTCATTAAATTGTAAGTTAATGATTATTTGCAAAAAAAAATTACTTTCTCTCAGTTCGAACATTAAATATTTTGTCTTTGCAGTCTATTCAATTGAATATAGGTTAAAAAGGATTTGCAAACATTGTATTCTGTTTTTATTTACAAATTACACAAGGAGCCAACTTCACTGGTTTTGGGGTTTTGTAAGACCGCCCCCAAAACAGTAGAGGGCAAAACAAACATACATTGTAGCAGTTTGCACGTTTTACGGCACCTGGCATTTTGCTACTTCAAAACTGCTTCACTGTTTTCAATCAGCAGTAGATTCAACGAGACAGCTGTTCTGCTTTCCCCAACTTTTAGGACAGAGAGAAAATAAACAAGAAAACGTAATGACTGAAATAATTGCACATAAACCTTTCATGCCTTTGAAAATCAACCCTGTTAATGTGCAAAGAAACGTCAACTTGGGCTAAGCAAACGGAACAAAAAGTCCCAATGAAAAACTTTTTCATTGAATATTCTTTGTGTTTCATCCCAGCTGGGTGACATACAACCGGGAATGGACAATGTTCAAAGTGCGTGTCCAGTGCAATAAGGAAGCAATACGCAGAAACTTGCCTGAAGTCATACTTGCCAACCTTGAGACCTCCGATTTTGGGAGGTCTGGCGGGAGGCATGTTTGGGGGCGGGGCGGTGCGTGGTTGGGGGCGTGGTTAAGAGGTGAGGAGTATATTTACCGCTAGATTCATAGATTTACCAAGTCAAGTATTTCATATATATATATATATAAGAAATACTTAATTTTCAGTGAATTCTAGCTATATATACAGGTGCTGGTCATATTATTAGAATATCATGAAAAAGTTGATTTATTTCATTCATTCCATTTAGAAAGTCAAGCTTGTAGAATGTATGCATTTATTCCAAACAGTCTGATACATTTCAAGTGGTTTTTTGCCAAAAAAAGAGATGATTATAGCTGACAACCAATGAAAACCCTAAATTCAACATCTCAGAAAATTAGAATATGGTGAAAATGTCAGATATTGAAGACACCTGGTGCCACACTCTAATTAGCTAACTAACTCAAAACACCTGGAAAAGCCTTTAAATGGTCTCTCGTTTTGATTCTGTATGACACACAATCATGGGGAAGACTGCTGACTTGACAACTGTCCAAAAGATGACCATTGATACTTTAAAGAAGGAGGACAAGACACAAAAGGTCATTGCCAAAGAGGTTGGATGTTCCCAGAGCTCTGTGTCCAAGCAGACTAATAGAGAGGCGAAGGGAAGACAAAGATGTGGTAGAAAAAAGTGTCCAAGCAAGAGGGATAACCGCGCCCGATTCAAAAATGTGGGGGAGATCCACAAAGAGTGGACTGCAGCTGGAGTCAGTGCTTCAAGAACCACCACGCACCGACATGTGCAAGATATGGGCTTCAGCTGTCGCATTCCTTGTGTAAAGCCACTCTTGAATTAGAGACAACGTCAAAAGCGTCTCGCCTGGGCTCAACACAAAAAGGACCGGACTGCTGCTGAGTGGTTCAATAATATCACTATGTGTGTAATGAATTGATATAATATGTAAGTTTCATGTTCTGAATATAATTACTGAAATAAATCAACTTTTTCATGATATTCTAATAATATGAACAGCACCTGTATATATATTTGTAAAAATAAAAGAAATACTTGAATTTCAGTGTTCATTTATTTACACACACATAACACTCATCTACTCATTGAGTTGAGGGTTGAATATTCCATCCTTGTTTTTCCAACCATATGCATGTACACTAGATGGCAGTATTGTCCTGTTTAAGAGTGTCACAACAAATTGCTGTTTGGCAGACGAACTGCTTTAGGTAGACGAATTTGGACTGCTGTTGTTGTGTGTTGTTTTACCGCGCTGGGAGGACAATAATGAAACGGCCTAACAATAAACACACATAAGAAACCAAGAACTCGCCCTGGATCGTTCTACAGTTATAACGTCATTGGGCAGACACGCTCTTTGTACACGTCACTCAAGTCCGCATTGAGCTGGAGGAGGCGTGGCCTCCAGCTTCGCCTGAATTTCGGGAGAAAATTTGTCCCGGGAGGTTTTTCGGGAGAGGCGCTGAATTTCGAGAGTCTCCCTGAAAAGCCGGGAGGGTTGGCAAGTATTCCTGAAGTCTTGCATGTTTTCCATGTGTGCAGTATTAGTTGCACAACCAACAAATTCAAACGTGTGCGTACGTGCGCTTGATACAATTCAAGTTGGGTCGGGTGTATCTCTCGCTCAACTCTGCAGTTTTTTTTTTTTTTATATGTATGGTACATTTTCAATAACAAGCCCCACATGAAAACCATTTTCACTCATAATCTGCTAAGTGACAAGCTCAGTGAATTGGCCCAAGACCTCATCCTTTGGATCGAGCGGCTTTCTGATGCAAAGCAGATGCGCCGAACAGAACTACAAGTCATGATGTGCGGATTGGGTTTTGTTTCTGCTCCTTGTACTTTGTGTTCTATCAGCGTGGGGAGGAGACAACCAGGCACACTTGGAACCTGCCCACGATTAGTGCCATTTATAATCTTGATGCTGGATTGGAATTTTTGTGCTCTGGTTTTCCTTTGTCATAAATTTCTGGTCCATGTGTTTTTCATGTGAACAGTGTCTTCTTGGCTGCATGGTTTTTGTTCAAGTCATGGTGGATCCCCTTAGTCTTTTATTTTCTTGAATACAAACCCCGTTTCCATAGGAGTTGGGAAATTGCGTTAGATGTAAATATAAACGGAATACAATGATTTGCAAATCCTTTTCAACCCATATTCAATTGAAAGACAACATATTTGTGTGACAGTTTGCTGGCATCGTGGTGTGGTTTTTGTTCTCTTGAGCACGCAGTTGAGATGGACACAGCGTGAAGGTAAGAATGCTAATTTATTAAACTATGAAAACAGATTAGGAACAGAAAGACTTGCACAAAGGCACTAAGACAAAACAAACAAAGCGCTAGCATGTAAGCTCGGGACATAAACAAGGCAGGAATAGCGTGGAAGCTAACAATTATCAAACAGTCTTTACCACAATGCGGGAAGAGCGACGTCACCTGTTGCATCAAATGGCAAATAAGAATCCAAGAGCGAATGGCAAACAAATGCAGTCTTAAATAGGGACAGAAATCAGGAGGCAGGTGTGCGTCGAAAAACAAGGCAGGGGACACAAATGCGTTGCTAAGGAAACGGAAACGAAACAGGAAGTGCCACCAGGAACTGAGGATGACAAATACTAGACAGAATGTGATAACAAACAGAACAAAACCAGAACATGATTGATGTTCAAACTCATAATTTTTATTTTTTTCTGCAAATAATAATTAACTTGGAATTTCATGGCTGCAACATGTGCCAAAGTAGTTGGGAAAGGGCATGTTCACCACTGTGTTACATCACCTTTTCTTTTAACAACACTCAATGAACGTTTGAGAACTGAGGAAACTAATTGTTGATGCTTTGAAAGTGGAATTCTTTCCCATTCTTGTTTTATGTAGAGCTTCAGTCGTTCAACAGTCCGGGGACTCTGCTGTCCTGTTTGACCTCGAACACAATTTCCCCAACTCATATGAAAACGGGGTTTGTACACAGTGCCAGGTGTGGGTACCGAATTTATAGTTATGTACGGCGGGGGGAAGGAGACGACGTTCAGTAGGTTTTTTGAACTTGATGTGTATGCCAGTGTTTTTCAACCACTGTGAGATACAGTCTGGTGTGCCGTGGAAGATTACGTAATTTCACCTAATTGGGTGAAAAATATTGTTTTTCAAACCAGTAATTATAATCTGCAAATGTGCCGTTGTTGAGTGTCGGTGCTGTCTAGAGCTTGGCAGAGTAACCGTGTAATACTCTTCCACATCAGTAGGTGGCAGCCGGTAGCGAATTGCTTTGTGGAAGTCGGGAACATAGTTTGTCGCGATCACAATATGCGGGAGGAAGCATGCAGGTAAAAAGGAATCTAACGCTTAAACCAAAAATAAACAAAAGGCGAGTGGCTGCTAAGAAAAGGCATTGAAGCTTAAGGATGGCTTTGCAAAACGAAACTAAAACTGAACTGGCAGCAAAGTCAACAAAAAACGGAATGCTGGACGACAGCAAAGACTTACAGCTGTCAGGTTTGTCACTGACAGTTTAGTTATGTTTTGGTTTTTCCTCTGTCTTTATTTCCTGTCAGCGCTCTTATTTTGGTTGTTTCCTGCTTTTCTCCCTGAGCGCTGTTTCCACTCAGCTGCGGCTGATTGGCTCCTGGCCACACCTGGTGTCAATCAGCCGGCTGCTATTTAAACCTGCTTTGCCCTCCAGTCAGGGCTGGAGTATTGTCGTTGTAGCTGTAATGTTGGGAACTCGCATGGATGCCGTTTTTGTGACCACAAGATACAGGAACCGGGAGAGCGAAGAGAAGGTATGAAAAGTTTTAATCTCATGTAACCGAAAAATGAAGCAGTCTTGCGAACAAAGGTTCCAAACAACATAGTGTGTGATCTTTGAGCACTGAGGAGTGCTCGAGTGAAAACATAAATAGACATACGCTGATTGGCAGCAGGTGTGGTAATCAACAGCAGGTGAGGAGAAAACAGTGCTCCGCGGAACAAACAGGAAATTTAACAAAATAAGAGCACTGACGGGAATTAAATACACAAGGGAAACCAACAGAAATAAAGTGACCCATCTTCACATGTAAGCTGTACGCTGTGGACTGTTTATCAATCAATCAATCAATCAATGTTTATTTATATAGCCCCAAATCACAAATGTCTCAAAGGACTGCACAAATCATCACGACTACAACATCCTCGGAAGAACCCACAAAAGGGCAAGGAAAACTCACACCCAGTGGGCAGGGAGAATTCACATCCAGTGGGACGCCAGTGACAATGCTGACTATGAGAAACCTTGGAGAGGACCTCAGATGTGGGCAACCCCCCCCCCCTCTAGGGGACCGAAAGCAATGGATGTCGAGCGGGTCTAACATGATACTGTGAAAGTTCAATCCATAGTGGCTCCAACACAGCCGCGAGAGCTCAGTTCAAAGCGGATCCAAGACAGCAGCGAGAGTCCCGTCCACAGGAGACCATCTCAAGCGGAGGCGAGTCAGCAGCGTAGAGATGTCCCCAATCGATACAGGCGAGCGGTCCATCCTGGGTCTCGACTCTGGACAGCCAGTACTTCATCCATGGTTATCGGACCGGACCCCCTCCACAAGGGAGGGGGGGGACATAGGAGAAAGAAAAGAAGCGGCAGATCAACTGGTCTAAAAAGGAGGTCTATTTAAAGGCTAGAGTATACAGATGAGTTTTAAGGTGAGACTTACATGCTTCTACTGAGGTAGCATCTCGAACTGTTACCGGGAGGGCATTATGTGTCCAGTTTTCCTGCTTGCTGGTTCCTGTTTCCAGTTTGCCTGTTCCTGGTTCCTGTTTTGTCTTAATTTCGGAACATTAAATCATGTTTTCCTGCACCAAGCCTGCCATCTCTGCATCTTGGGGTTCGTCACCAACACCTTGTGACTACTGCGTGTGTAGCGGACGGCGTCCACAAAGTGCATCCGTACATGACAATCAACAATGCGAAGAAGGATAGCATCTGCACAACTTAAATAGTCTTGATTGCAAAGCAGGTGCGGGCGGGGGCATAGCGTTCAAGGACGACATGAAACTGCTACAGGAAAATACCAACAAAAGAGGAAAAACCACCAAAATAGGAGCACAAGACAAGAACTGGTTGATTTATATAGGCTAGTAAGGTAAAAATTTGTACCTGACTAGTTCTGGCTACCTTGCTTCTGCCGCCTTCATCGGAGGTGTCACGTGATGTTAGCGTGACGTCATCCGTGACGTGTTATATGGATTCTTCCATCCCACCTGAAGTGGTGGCACGCTACGGGACACCGCCATCCCACCACTTCAGGTGGGATGAAACAATCCGTATAACGTGTCACGGATGACGTCACGCTAACCTCACAACACACCTCTGAGCATAGAGCTGGATAGGTGTCGCTTACTGTACAGGAACAGGTTGTTACGTTCTGGCACAGGACAGCAGGTTGCGCTGGCTTAAGAAGGCAGGTTTTCTCATCAGCGACAGGTGCGTTGATTGCTGATCATTGAATGCAGCCGGAGTGGCTGATGAATGCAGACTTTTGTGTGCCCCGCCTCTTGGATCTCGACACTGCAAGTTCTTAGATACCAACACCTTGTGAGTTTCATATGTGAGACTGGATATGATGATGGAATACCGTATTTCCTCGAATTGCCGCAGGGCATATAGTATGCGCCTGCCTTGAATTACTGCCGGGTCAAACTTGCTTCCCAAAATAATTAGCGCATGCTTAGTATTACCGCCTGGTCAAACTCGTGACGTCACGAGTGACACTTCCCCTGTCATCATTTTCAAATTGGAGGAGGCTGATTTCAATGCCGGTAATTTGAAATCGCTTAAAGGGAAGAAGATTAAGAGCTATTCAGTAGGATTTAAGGTCCAAGCTTACATCACACTCATTTTTTTTACTGCATGCCTTTGGTAAGTGCCAGAGTGAGAAGAGGTTTTAAAATGATTAGCGCATGCTTACTTTTACCGTATGCCTTTGGTAAGCGCAGGAGTGAGAAGAGGTTTTGAATTAATTAGCGCCTCAGAACGCTTTCTGTTCGACCAACTTTCCGATTTACTTAACATTTTTTGACCCCAAAATATCATGTAAAATTGACACATACACTAAATTGCCAAAAGTGTTTGGCCACCTGCCTTTACTCACAGGTATAGCTCGGTTGGTAGAGTGGCCGTGCCAGCAACTTGAGGGTTGCAGGTTTGATTCCCGCTTTCGGCATCCTAGGCACTGCCCTTGTGTCCTTGGGCAAGACACTTTACCCACCTGCTCCCAGTGCCACCCACACTGGTTTAAATGTAACTTAGATATTGGGTTTCACTATGTAAAGCGCTTTGAGTCACTAGAGAAAAGCGCTATATAAATATAATTCACTTCACTTCACTTCACATATGAACTTGAAATGTAATCCCATGGAATTGTACAAAGTGTTTTGGTAACCTGGAGAATTCAAACTTCCTTTCACTGGAACTAAGGGGCCAAACTCAAATAGTAAATGATAAATGGGTTGTACTAGCGCTTTTCTACCTTGAAGGTACTCTTGACACTATTTCCACATTCACCCATTCACACACATGATCTTCCAGAATTATCCTAGTAAATGTGTCTAATTACATCTGAAACGCTCACACTGCCGCCGCCCGGAGCCGTCGCTTTCTTTTTCTTTTTTTTTTCTAGTCCTTCACTATCAATATCCTAATTCAAAAATCTTTCATCCTCGCTCAAATTAATGGGGAAATTATCGCTTTCTCGGTCCGAATTGCTCTTACTGCTGGAGGCTCCCATTATTAACAATGTGAATGTGTGAGGAGCCCTGCAACTCGTGACATCACGCACACATACTTCCGGTAAAGGCAGGTTTTTTTTATTAGCGACCCGAAGTTGCGAACTTTATCGTCGATGTTCTCTACTAAATCCTTTCAGCAAAAATATGGCAATATGGCGAAATGATCAAGTATGACACATAGAATGGACCTGCTATCCCCGTTTAAATAAGAAAATCTCATTTCAGTAGGCCTTTAAAGTACCAATGATAGTTACACACACGCTAGATGTGGTGGAATTATTCTCTGCATTTGACCCATCACCCTTGATCAGCCCATGGGAGGTGAGGGGAGCAGTGAGCAGCAGCGGTGGCCGCGCCCGGGAATAATTTTTGGTGATTTAACCCCCAATTCCAACCTTTGATGCTGAGTGCCAAGCAGGGAGGTAATGGGTCGCATTTTTATAGTCTTTGGTAGGACTCGGACATGCAAACACCACACAGAAAGATCCCGAGCCCGGGATTGAACCCAGGACCTTCGTATTTTGAGGCGGATGCACTAACCCCTCTCCCACCGTGCTGCCCCCTGCGATTAGGTGGCGACTTGTCCAGGGTGTACCCCGCCTACCGCCCGATTGTAGCTGAAATAGGCACCAGCGCCCCCCGCGACCCAAAGGAATAAGCGGTAGAAAACACACACATTCACACACTGATGGCAGGAGGTGCCATGCAAGGCGCTAACCACGACCCTTCAGGAGCGAGGGTGAAGTGTTTTGCTCATGGACACAACGGACGTTGTTAGAAGGTGGGAATCGAACCAGGAACCCTCAAGTTGCTGGCATGGCCACTCTCCCAACCGCGCCACGCCGTCCCCAACTCCTGAAAAACCAAACCCCACACCATAATTCCTCCTCCACCAAATTTCACACTCGGCACGATTTAGTCCGAAATGTAGCGTTCTCCTGGCAACCTCCAAAACCAGACTGGTCCATCAGATTGCCAGGTGGGAAAGCGTGATTCATCACTCCAGAGAAGGCGTCTCCGCTGCTCTAGAGTCCAGTGGCATCAGACGCTTTGCATTGGACTTGGTGATGTATGGCTTAGATGCAGCTGCTCGGCCATGGAAACCCATTCCATGAAGCTCTCTGCGTATTGTACGTGGGTTAATTGGAAAGTCACATGAAGTTTGGCGCTCTGGAGCAACTGACTGTGCAGAAAGTCTTTGCACTATGCACTTCAGCATCCGCTGACCCCTCTCTGTCAGTTTACGTGGCCTACCACTTGGTGGCTGAGTTGCTGTTGTTCCCAAACTCTTCACTTTTCTTATAATTAAGTTGACTTTGGAATATTTACTGGATTTGTTGCACAGGTGGCATCCTATGACAGTTCCACGCTGGAAATCACTGAGCGCGGCCTATTCTTTCACAAATGTTTGTGAAAACAGCCTCCATGCCTAAAGGCCTACTGCAATGAGATTTTCTTATTTAAACGGGGATAGCAGGTCCATTCTATGTGTCATACTTGATCATTTCGCGATATCGCCATATTTTTGCTGAAAGGATTTAGTAGAGAACATCCACGATAAAGTTCGCAACTTTTGGTCGCTAATAAAAAAGCCTTGCCTGTACCGGAAATAGCAGACGTCACGGTTTGTGGAGCTGCTCACATCCGTACATTGTTTACAATCATGGCCACCAGCAGCGAGAGCGATTCGGACCGAGAAAGCGACAATTTCCCCATTAATTTGAGCGAGGATGAAAGATTCGTGGATGAGGAAAGTGAGAGTGAAGGACTAGAAAAAACAAACAAACTAGATGGCAGAGCGATTCAGATGTTGTTAGACAAATTTACTAGGATAAGCCCCCTCTTAGACCTTATTAGGGAAAAGCTTGACATCACCCCAAGCGATCCGAATAATACAGCTTGGACAGAGTTGACCACTGAAGACCCCCCCCCCCCCCCTCCCAAACCCCATTCCCTCTGTTTATTTACTTTTACGTTATACTTTACTGTATATCTTATGTTTTGTTGTATTTATTTATTTTTTACCTTATCCATTATTTTATTTATTTCAACATATTTTGTTAAATTGATTCTATGGTTACATATATTCATGTGTGTCTATTTTTGTTGTGGGCACTAGATTACAATTACTTTGGGAACTGAGTGGGTGGGTGGGTACTGTAAGGGGTGGGGTTTACTATGTTTATTGTAAAATGTGCAGATACCTCAATTTGCTGTTACCATGTTTTATCACACTGTACTGTCTGCAAAATTCAATAAAAATATTTGGAAAAAAAAATTACTAGGATAATTCTGGAAAATCCCTTATCTGCTTATTGTGTTACTAGTTTTTTTTGTGAGATAATATGGTCTGAAAGTCGGAGAGGTGTGGCCACGGGTGTGGTGACCGCCAGTGTCTCTGAGGGAAGCCACTTGTTGACGGATGCAGGAGGAACCACGCAACTCTCCGCTCATGTCTACGGTAAGAACTGACTTATTACCACCATTTTCTCACCGAAGCCTGCCTGTTGACATGTGGTAGGGAACCATGATCGCTTGACCGCTCTGTTCCATAGTAAAGCTTCACCGTCATCTTTCGGGAATGTAAACAAGGAAACAAGGAAACACCGGCTGTGTTTGTGTTGCTAAAGGCGGCCGCAATACACCGTTTCCCACCTACATCTTTCTTCTTTGACGTCTCCAATCCAATCCACTTTATTTATATAGCACATTTAAACAACAAGAACGTTTCCAAAGTGCTGCACAGCCATGTTAAAAACAATAATAAAAAACAATATTATGCTCCACCAATGACTGAATAAAAACAAAAAATAAATCAATATAAAACCAATATAAAAAACAATATAAAAATAAATATGATTAAAAACAATTTTAAAGGGTAAAATCAATTAAAACAGTAAAATAGAAATCAAAATGTATAAAAAACACAGAGGACAACAGAGGTCAGAGGACCACACAACTCACGTAGTGTTAAAAGCCAAAGAATAAAAGTGGGTCTTAAGACGAGACTTAAAACACTCCACTGTGGAAGCAGTTTGGACATGGAGCGGCAGAGTGTTCCAGAGCTTAGGGCCGACCACAGAGAAGGCCCTGTCTCCCCTGGTCTTAAGTCTGGTCTTGGGGACCACGAGCTGGAACTGGCTCT
This sequence comes from Nerophis ophidion, assembly GCF_033978795.1. Lineage (NCBI taxonomy): Eukaryota > Metazoa > Chordata > Actinopteri > Syngnathiformes > Syngnathidae > Nerophis > Nerophis ophidion. Next base: position 28,403,307 of record NC_084626.1, read on the forward strand.
CGGACCTGGTCTCCATTATTAGTTAAAATAAATGATAAATGGGTTGTACTTGTATAGCGCTTTTCTACCTTCAAGGTACTCAAAGCGCTTTGACACTACTTCCACATTTACCCATTCACACACACATTCACACACTGATGGAGGGAGCTGTCATGCAAGGCGCTAACCAGCAACCATCAGGAGCAAGGGTGAAGTGTCTTGCTCAGGACACAACGGACGTGACGAGGTTGGTACTAGGTGGGGATTGAACCAGGGACCCTCGGGTCGCGCACAGCAACTCTCCCCACTGCGCCACCCTGTCCCTGTTAAACAAATTGCAAAAGATTCAGCAACACAGATGTTTATAATACTGTGGAATTATGCGATGAAAAGAGACGACTTATAGCTGTGAACGGTGCTGGACCAAGGGAACCATGTTCGCTTGACCGCTCTGTTCCATAGTAAAGCTTCACCGTCATCTTTCGGGAATGTAAAATATGAAACACCGGCTGTGTTTGTGTTGTTAAAGGCGGCCGCAATACACCGCTACCCACCTACAGCTTTCTTCTTTGACGTCTCCATTATTCCCTGAACAAATTGCAAAGGATTCATCTACACAGATGTCCATAATACTGTGGAATTATGCGATGAAAAGAGACGACTTATAGCTGTGAACGGTGCTGGACCAAGGGAACCATGTTCGCTTGACCGCTCTGTTCCGCCGTAAAGCTTCACTATCATCTTTCGGGAATGTAAACAATGAAACCGGCTGTGTTTGTGTTGTTAAAGGTGACCGCAATACACCGCTTCCCACCTACAGCTTTCTTCTTTGATGTCTCCATTATTCCCTGAACAAATTGCAAAGGATTCATCTACACAGATGCCCATAATACTGTGGAATTAAGGGATGAAAAGAGACGACTTATAGCTGTGAACGGTTCTGGACCAAGGGAACCATGTTCGCTTGACCGCTCTGTTCCATAGTAAAGCTTCACCATCATCTTTCGGGGATGTAAACAATGAAACCGGCTGTGTTTGTGTTGTTAAAGGCGGCCGCAATACACCGCTTCCCACCTACATCTTTCTTCTTTGACGTCTCTATTATTAATTGAACAAATTGCAAAAGATTCAGCAACACAGAAGTCCATAATACTGTGGAATTATGCGATGAAAAGAGACTACTTATAGCTGTGAACGGTGCTGGACCGAGGGAACCATGTTCGCTTGACCGCTCTGTTTCATAGTAAAGCTTCACTATCATCTTTCGGGAATGCAAACAATGAAACACCGGCTGTGTTTGTGTTGTTAAAGGCGGCCGTAATACACCGCTTCCCACCTACAGCTTTCTTCTTTGACGTCTCCATTATTAATTAAACAAATTGCAAAAGATTCAGCAACACAGATTTTTATAATACTGTGGAATTATGCGATGAAAAGACGACTATAGCTGTGAACGGTAATGGACCAAGGGAACCATGTTCGCTGGACCGCTCTGTTCCATAGTCAAGCTTCACCGTCATCTTTCGGGAATGTAAACAATGAAACCGGCTGTGTTTTCAATACACCGCTTCCCACCTACATCTTTCTTTTTTGACGTCTCCATTATTAATTAAACAAATTGCAAAAGATTCAGCAACACAGATGTTTATAATACTGTGGAATTATGCGATGAAAAGACGACTTATAGCTGTGAATGGTAATGGACCAAGGGAACCATGTTCGCTGGACCGCTCTGCTCCATAGTCAAGCTTCACCGTCATCTTTCGGGAATGTAAACAATGAAACACCGGCTGTGTTTGTGTGGTTAAAGGCGACCGCAATACACCGCTACCCACCTACATCTTTCTTCTTTGACGTCTCCATCATTAATTAAACAAATTTCAAAAGATTCAGCAACAAAGATGTCCATAATACTGTGGAATTATGCGATGAAAAGAGACGACTTATAGCTGTGAACGGTGCTGGACCAAGGGAACCATGTTCGCTTGACCGCTCTGTTCCATAGTAAAGCTTCACCGTCATCTTTCGGGAATGTAAAATATGAAACACCGGCTGTGTTTGTGTTGTTAAAGGCGGCCGCAATACACCGCTACCCACCTACAGCTTTCTTCTTTGACGTCTCCATTATTCCCTGAACAAATTGCAAATGATTCATCTACACAGATGTCCATAATACTGTGGAATTAAGGGATGAAAAGAGACGACTTATAGCTGTGAACGGTGCTGGACCAAGGGAATCATGTTCGCTTGACCGCTCTGTTCCATAGTAAAGCTTCACCGTCATCTTTCAGGAATGTAAACAATGAAACACCGGCTGTGTTTGTGTGGTTAAAGGCGGCCACAATACACCCCTTCCCACCTACATCTTTCTTTTTTGACGTCTCCATTATTAATTAAACAAATTGCAAAAGATTCAGCAACACAGATTTTTATAATACTGTGGAATTATGCGATGAAAAGACGACTTATAGCTGTGAACGGTAATGGACCAAGGGAACCATGTTCGCTGGACTGCTCTGTTCCATAGTCAAGCTTCACCGTGATCTTTCGGGAATGTAAACAATGAAACACCGGCTGTGTTTGTGTGGTTAAAGGCGACCGCAATACACCGCTACCCACCTACATCTTTCTTCTTTGACGTCTCCATTATTCCCTGAACAAATTGCAAAGGATTCATCTACACAGATGTCCATAATACTGTGGAATTATGCGATGAAAATAGACGACTTATAGCTGTGAACGGTGCTAGAACAAAATGTCATCATACCGCAACGTTTTAGCACGAAATTTCAAATTGCAATTTAGTAAACTAAAAAGGCCGTATTGGCATGTGTTGCAATGTTAATATTTCATCATTGATATATAAACTATCGGACTGCGTGGTCGGTAGTAGTGGGTTTCAGTAGGCCTTTAAGTGCTTGATTTTATACACCGAGCCAAGTGATAAGGACACCTGGTTTTCATCATTTGAATGGCTGGCCAAATACTTTTGGCAATATAGTGTATATTATCTCTTTAACAATGCATGGATCATAAAAGACATTCATCAGCCCTTTATAATATTTTGAAGTTTTTTATTATTGTTGTGGAAAAATGTCGAAAGCAGCGCTGTTGCCCTGCAGAGAGGTACGTAAAGGTGTGGCCCACCAGCAATCCCAGCCATCTCCAGTATGTCAAACACCCCTATGCTCCATCATGGCACAACAAAGGATTTCCCAGCAGCCACTTGGTATTCCGTGCGGACGACTCGTGTGAAGACGTTGGAACCCACAGCAGCAGGAGGGCTTTTTTAAAAAAATGTTTTTTTTATACCAGGCATTTTTTACACGCAGTACGTCTGCCTTTTGGTTTGGAAATCCAGATATTGATCTCTACACACAAGCAGCTCGTCTTCAAGGCAATTAAAGCGGATTAAAAAGTTAACATCCATTCATGGCGTGCGATTATTTTTTTACATCGCTTATCACTTGGGGGCGTAGATCTGAGGTCTGTGGGGACCTGCGGTAATTAACGGGGCATAATAGGTGTCAACACTGTGAGATCACATGGGAGACATGCTCACCTTGCTCTTTTTTTCTCCGAACATGAGACGCAATCGCAGTTCTTACATGTTTTCTATTGTTTTTCCAGTTCTTTCCAAGCGTGGACATTTATAGTTAAAATTAAAGGCCTACTGAAAGCCACTACTACCGACCACGCAGTCTGATAGTTTATATATCAATGATGAAATATTAACATTGCAACACATGCCAATACGACCGGGTTAGTTTACCAAATTCCAATTTTCAAATTTCCCGCGGAGTTTCCTGTTGAAAACGCCACGGAATGATGACACGTGTTTGTGACGTTATTGGTTGGAGGGGACATATTAGCCCAGCACCACTTACGGCTAAAAGTCGTCTCTTTTCATCGCACAATTACACTGTGTTGCTGAATCTTTTGCAATTTGTTCAATTAATAATGGAGACGTCAAAGAAGAATGCTGTTGGTGGAAAGCGGTGAGTTGCTGGTGCCTTTAGCACCGAAACACAGCCGGTGTTTCTTTGTCTGTTGTGAAGCTTTAACACAGAGCGGTCAAGTGAACATGTTTCTCTACGTCAACCAGCAAGTTTTTGGATGGGAAAATTGTGATATTAAGTCGGCCAATACGGCCTTTTTAGTCTACTAAATTGCAATTTTATATTTCCTGCGAGTTTCTTGTTGAAAACGTCGCGGAATGATGACGCGTGTTTGTGACGTTATTGATTGGAAGGGACATATTAGCCCAGCACCACTTAAGGCTAAAAGTCGTCCTTTTTCATCGCGCAATTACACTGTGTTGCTGAATCTTTTGCAATTTGTTCAATTAATAATGGAGACGTCAAAGAAGAATGCTGTTGGTGGAAAGCGGTGAGTTGCTGCTGCCTTTAGCACCGAAACACAGCCGGTGTTTCTTTGTCTGTTGTGAAGCTTTAACACAGAGCGGTCAAGCGAACATGTTTCTCTACGTCAACCAGCAAGTTTTTGGATGGGAAAATTGTGATATTAAGTCGGCCAATACGGCCTTTTTAGTCTACTAAATTGCAATTTTATATTTCCCGCGAGTTTCTTGTTGAAAACGTCGCGGAATGATGACGCGTGTTTGTGACGTTATTGGTTGGAAGGGACATATTAGCCCAGCACCAGTTACGGCTAAAAGTCGTCTCTTTTCATCGCGCAATTACACTGTGTTGCTGAATCTTTTACAATTTGTTCAATTAATAATGGAGACGTCAAAGAAGAATGCTGTTGGTGGAAAGCGGTGAGTTGCTGCTGCCTTTAGCACCGAAACACAGCCGGTGTTTCTTTGTCTGTTGTGAAGCTTTAACACAGAGCGGTCAAGTGTACATGTTTCTCTACGTCAACCAGCAAGTTTTTGGATGGGAAAATTGTGATATTAAGTCGGCCAATACGGCCTTTTTAGTCTACTAAATTGCAATTTTATATTTCCCGCGAGTTTCTTGTTGAAAACGTCGCGGAATGATGACGCGTGTTTGTGACGTTATTGGTTGGAAGGGACATATTAGCCCAGCACCACTTAAGGCTAAAAGTCGTCTCTTTTCATCGCACAATCACACTGTGTTGCTGAATCTTTTGCAATTTGTTCAATTAATAATGGAGACGTCAAAGAAGAATGCTGTTAGTGGAAAGCGGTGAGTTGCTGCTGCCTTTAGCACCGAAACACAGCCGGTGTTTCTTTGTCTGTTGTGAAGCTTTAACACAGAGCGGTCAAGCGAACATGTTTCTCTACGTCAACCAGCAAGTTTTTGGATGGGAAAATTGTGATATTAAGTCGGCCAATACGGCCTTTTTAGTCTACTAAATTGCAATTTTAAATTTCCCGCGAGTTTCTTGTTGAAAACGTCGCGGAATGATGACGCGTGCGCGCAACGTCACGGACTGTCAGGAAATTATTAGCGCTGCACCACTAGCGGCTATAAGTCGTCTGCTTTAATCGTAAAATTACACAGTATTTTGGACATCTGTGTTGCTGAATCTTTTGAAATTTGTTAATTTAATAATGGAGACTATAAAGAACAATACTGTCGGTGGAAAGCGGTGGATTGCAGCTGTCTTTAGCACCGAGACACAGCCGGTGTTTCTTTGTTTGTTGTGAAGCTTTAACACAGAGCGGTCAAGCGAACATGTTTCTCTACGTCAATCAGCATGTTTTTGGATGGGGAAATTGTGATACATATCTTACCGGAGACATCATTGGATTATTCGTCGTCCTGCAGCAGCTGTCAAAAAAGGCAGCTGTGAGCTTGGCTCCTCGGCTTCTCTCTGAGACACTGCGTGTTCACCGCGGCCATCCGACCTCGAGGTTACAATCTTTACAATCTCACTAAAACTCTATTAAAACAATAAGCAGATAAGGGATCTTCCAGAATTATCCTAGTAAATGTGTCTAATTACATCTGAAACGCTCACACTGCCGCCACCCGGAGCCGTCGCTTTCTTTTTCTTTTTTTTTCTAGTCCTTCACTATCAATATACTAATTCACAAATCTTTCATCCTCGCTCAAATTAATGGGGAAATTGTCGCTTTCTCGGTCCGAATTGCCTTTACTGCTGGAGGCTCCCATTATAAACAATGTGAATGTGTGAGGAGCCCTGCAACTCGTGACGTCACGCACACATACTTCCGGTAAAGGCAGGTTTTTTTTATTAGCGACCCGAAGTTGCGAACTTTATCGTGGATGTTCTCTACTAAATCCTTTCAGCAAAAATATGGCAATATCGCGAAATGATCAAGTATGACACATAGAATGGACCTGCTATCCCCGTTTAAATAAGAAGATCTCATTTCAGTAGGCATTTAAAGTACCAATGATAGTTACACACACACTAGATGTGGCGGAATTATTCTCTGCATTTGACCCATCACCCTTGATCAGCCCATGGGAGGTGAGGGGAGCAGTGAGCAGCAGCGGTGGCCGCGCCCGGGAATAATTTTTGGTGATTTAACCCCCAATTCCAACCTTTGATGCTGAGTGCCAAGCAGGGAGGTAATGGGTCCCATTTTTATAGTCTTTGGTAGGACTCGGACATGCAAACACCACACAGAAAGATCCCGAGCCCGGGATTGAACCCAGGACCTTCGTATTTTGAGGCGGATGCACTAACCCCTCTTCCACCGTGCTGCCCCCTGCGATGAGGTGGCGACTTGTCCAGGGTGTACCCCGCCTACCGCCCGATTGTAGCTGAGATAGCCACCAGCGCCCCCCCGTGACCCAAAGGAATAAGCGGTAGAAAACGGATGGATGGATGGTATGACTCGGCCGGAGTTTGAACTCACAACCTACCGATCTCAGGGCAGACACTCTAACCACTAGGCCACTAAGTAGGTAGTGATGGACCATCTTCCGGTTTTAGGCTTTGTTCACACTTGTCATGTTTGGTTTGGTGGAATCCAATGGACAGACTTAAACTAGTAATTATAAATAAGACTCATCTAAACTGGTAAAATATCAGGATACCAACACCCTGTACTTTTTGGACCACAGGGCGCACCGGATTATGAAGCGCACTGCCGATGAGTTGGTGTATTCAGGTCTATTTTCATACAAAAGGAGCACTGGATTCCAAAGCGCATTAAAGGGGTTGTATTATAATTTTTTTCAAAATGAAAACACTTCCTTGTGGTCTACATGACATGTAATGGTGGTTCTTTAGTTAAAATGTTGCATAGATTAGGTTTTGCAGATCATCTTCAAGCCGCTTTCTGACAGTCACTACAAGATGCGCAGATTTGTGGGCGGTCTTATTTACGCGGCTCACTTTCGGCAGCAATTTCTTCCCATCATCTTTGTTGTAGCGGTGTAGCGTGCAAGGACGGGAGTGGAAGAAGTGTCAAAAAGATGCAGCTAACTGTTTTAATGACATTCAAACTTTAGTCAAATCAATAACGGAGAAGTATATCCTCATCCGTAAACCGTGAAAAACCACCTGACCGGAACTCTAATAGCTAAAGTTCCTTGGGTGAATAATGTACAATCACTACACCGGTATGTTTTAGCGGTTTCATAGCGAGTTTACTGACAGATATACTGTAGGTAAGAACTTTACACTACTTTATATATAGAAATGGCAACAGCAGAGGATGAATGTCCCATAAAAAGAAGATCGAGAAAAAGAAGAAGCTTATCGACTATGAGGTCGCCACGGACTACAAAGGCGGCGATATGCAATTTTTCAGGATTTATGCAGATCCCAAATACAGATCAGCAGGTACCAGAAGGTACTCTGCCAAAAGTCAGTGTTCAAAAACAAGAAAAAAAATACGAACATGAGGGGTATTTAATTTGAACTAAGCAACATTATCTGTTAATAGAACAAGAAAATGTGGCTTGTCAATCTTTCCAAAACAAGTAAACTGAGCTAAATTCAATAAAACTAAAAAATACCTTTAAAATAAGTATATCCTCACTAATAAAAAGTGCACTTTTCTTGGTGGAAAAAAAACTTAACCTTTTTGCTCAATATGTTGAAAAATATTCTTAAATTAAGTAAATGCTAGTGCTACTATCTTGACATAATTTTT